>NC_068921.1:59257262-59560293 GCF_023091745.1 Budorcas taxicolor | reverse complement strand
AGTTCAGAGGCAAAGGAAATTTTTATCAAACAATGGAAAAATGCAAACTCCTGCTCTAGAGCAGTGTCAGGGACCAAGGGTTCCAGAGGATGGTTGGGAGATGATCAAGCATGTTACATTTATCATGCACTTTATTTCTAATCTAATGCCACCACTGATCTGGTAGCATGAACCAGTCAGCCTGGAGGTTGGGGATTCCTGCTCCAGAAGACACGCTGTCCTCAAGAGGCTGCAGGTGGGACTGTTTGCAGGTTTCTGTCAGAGAGGAGGGGGCGAGGTTCTTGCCTATGAGGCGCAGGTGTGTTGCTTACTGCCCCAGACCGAGGTGCCTGGCCCAGCTTCTCTGCACAGGGCCATCGCCATCTTGAACTGAGGCACTGTGCACAGCGCTTCTCCTTCGGGCACACTGCGCTGGTGTGTTATGTGCAGCAGTTCCTCTATGGAAACTCTAACTCGACTTGTTACTTGCAAGGCCTCTGCACGCAACCCACTATAGGTAAGAAAAAACAGTTATTACTGTTTAGTCGCTAAGTCATGTCCTACTCTTTTGTAACCCCCATGGATTGCAGCCCGCCAGGCTCCTCTGTACATGGGATTTCCCAGGCAGGAATATCAGAGTGAGTTGTCATTCCCTTCTCCAGGGAATATTCCAGGTCCAGGAATCAAACCCACATCTCCTGCATTGGCGGGCAGATTCTTTACTGAGCCACCAGGGAAGCCCAAATGAAACTAGATTACACCCAAAAGAAGAGGATAGTCCTCATCACCTGGATTACATCTTATTTTTTCACCCGTGGATACCAGTCAGCTTTGCCAGTGACAGAACTATCCATAAATTATATTGGCAACTGGAAATGAGGTAAGTGACAAAGACAACTAAAGGTTTATTCATGATTTGTGTGCATATTAGGGCCAAAATCTATACCATGGGAGTCTAGATTGAATAAGGCTCACCAGGACACTGTGGTAATAAAATGCACCATTTTCCTGTTAGTTTAGTGACATCTGTTAATGGAACAGTCATAGTGAATGTATAACTGTTAGCTGTATATTTAGGTCTAGATCGTAAATGAGTAATGATTTCATGGAAGTAATATCTGAAGCCATATCTCTGGTTAAACTCACCCAGGGGTAAAATTACAAGAAAAAAAAAGTGAAAAATCCATACCTATACATTCACTTATCATCTAAAAGAAGGGAAACTAACACATTGCTTAGTATAGAGCTAAGTATATATTATGCATCTTTAGAAAGTTCAGGTAAAGCATATGTAACATTTTGATTATGAGCTTAGAAGCCTGGATCAGCAGTTGGCTGCCATCAGTTCAGTTCAGTTCAGTTCAGTCGCTCAGTTGTGTAGGACTCTTTGCGACCCCATTAATTGCAGCTCGCCAGGCCTCCCTGTCCATCACCAACTCCTGGAGTTCACTCAAACTCATGTCCATCGAGTCAGTGATGCCATCCAACCATCTCATCCTCTGTCGTCCCCTTCTCCTCCTGCCCTCAATCCCTCCCAGCATCAGAGTTTTTCCAATGAGTTAACTCTTTGCATGAGGTGGCCAAAGTACTGGAGTTTCAGCTTTAGCATCATTCCTTCCAAAGAACACCCAGGGCTGATATCCTTTAGAATAGACTGGTTGGATCTCCTTGCAGTCCAAGGGACTTGCAAGAGTCTTCTCCAACACCACAGTTCAAAAGCATCAGTTCTTCAGTGCTCAGCTTTCTTCATAGTCCAACTCTAACATCCATACATGACCACTGGAAAAACCATAGCCTTGACTAGGTGGACCTTTGTTGGCAAAGTAATGTCTCTGCTTTTGAATATGCTATCTAGGTTGGTCATAAGTTTTCTTCCAAGGAGTAAGCATCTTTTAATTTCATGGCTCCAGTCACCATCTGCAGTGATTTTGGCTGCCATAATAGGTCCTATTAGTCAAGGCAGGTAACATTTCTGAACTTCAGTTTTCACCCTCTGTAAAAGTATCTACTGTGTCACGTTAAAAGCTCCTTTTTTTTTTTTTTTTTTTCATTAGGCAGTGAAGAAAGTAAAGTATATGGGAATGGGACAAAGATAATGATTATCAAATGAGTTAAAAAGAAGGGCTTCAGGTACCTTCAGCTTTTTCCCCAGGATAACCAGCTACCCCAGAGACAGTTCTGAAACCAGAGGGAGACTCGTTTGCATATACTTACTGGGTCATGGCTTGTTAAAGGTACAAAATTCTCCACAAGCTTACCATCCTATGTGGCTTTGCTTTTCTCTATCCCATCAGGGATCAACATAGGAAATTGCTGTTTCCCAGAGAGAGCACACAACCTATTCCTAAGCCGCTCTTCTCCCAAATGGTAAGATGTGAATCAGTCACTTTATCTTTAATTGTAGTAGTGTATGTATATTCATATGTCTATTGAAAATGAAATATTCTAGCAGTGCCAAGTACTTCTGAACGTGCCATTCAGACATATGGTACAATATGTTTATACCTTTTGTGGACCATCTGCTGTCTAGGCTCAATTGCGCATTTATTTTACTTTTAATTCACAAAGAAAATGGAAAATAGAACTGGCCCATGTACTTCAATTTGGCTGGGCTTTAAGCAGGTGCAAATTCAATAAGAAAACTTATTTGGAACTATAAAAACCTCACTTGTCTGTCCCCATGTGGGTATATATTCATTCCAAACCAATGCAAATGTCTCAGTTTTTTATGCTTAGATCTGTTGCACTGTGTTTTAATGGGGTCAGATTGGATGAGACTGATTTAGAAACCAGAGAACTCTACCTCCTTTTGCTAAAGAATAAGAAATGTGTATAATAATGCTTGCAATCAATTTTCTTGGTGTTACCCAGGTTTTATATTTATAAGAGAAGTAACAATTATGAAAACTTTATTCTTTCTAAATAATTTCCCTTTTAATATAGTATATGCTGTACACAGAATGAAAATTCATAATATAAGATTTCCATAGGCAAATCATCTTGCTTGTTAAAAATGTGAAAATTTGTCAGAAACAAAATCACAAATACATACCACAAGAAAGAAAAAGAGAAACAAAGGAAGGGAATGAGTTAGTATACTCATGTAGCAATGAAGAGATACTTGCAATTTCTTTATGCAAAGTATTTTTCAATAATAAGTTCTTTCCTGGGAGTTTCCTGGCCTTCCAGTGGTTAAGACTTCACCTTCCAATGCAAGTGGTGCTGGTTTGGTACCTGGTTAAGGAACTAGGATCCCACATGCCTTGTGGACAAAAAATCAAAATATGAAACAGAAGCAATATTGTAACAAATTTAATAAAGACTTTAAAAATGACCGACATCTAAAAAAATCTTTAAAACAAATACTAGTTCCTTCCAAAACTGCTCAGATGTTTTAATTATTGACTCTGCTGCTGCTGTTTCTAAGTCGCTTCAGTCCTGTCTGACTCTGTGCAACCCCATAGAGGGCAGCCCACCAGGCTCCACCGTCCCTGGGATTCTCCAGGCAAGAACACTGGAGTGGGTTGCCATTTCCTTTTCCAATAATTATTGACTCTAAGTAATCTTTTAATAACTAACGTCTTGGGTTGAGTTTTAGTATAACTCTTTCAATTTTAATGTGAGATAACTTATTCAAAATTTCAAAGCTATTTTTTTACGGAAAATGTTTGAATGTTTAAATTTGAAGTGCTTTAAACTAAAATATTCTTCACTGTCTAGGTTCATTAGGTAGGAGTTGTTGGTGAATTTTTCAGATAGAGGCTAAATATATCATATGCCAATAGGAGACACTTTTTTCACTGATATGGCCACTTGATAAATGAAGGATATATATCAAGGGTCACTTGATAATATGTAAATTTTTTAAAATAAAATTTGTCCTCAAAATGTTTTGTCTGTGAGGTCAGATGTATCATTTGTGGCAAATACATACATACATAGATGTGTACATATATATAAATCATGCCTCAGAAAGAAAGTACAGGTATACTGTGGGAACACACAGGTGTAGGTTACTTTTCAGTTTCAACGGCTAGGTAATACTATTGTAACAGAAAAGAGTAGGGATCCATCGAGATTTGCTAAGGAAATCCATTCTGTTGATAAAAGCAAGTCTTGATTGAGTATTTGCCATATGACATGTTGAAATGAGGAATAATAATAATATAATAATAAACAAGAGCTGAGACTAACTAATATCATGTGGAATATTTAAATAAATACTTGCATTACTTTCAAACCCTTACTACTTCTAAAATTTAAAGGCAAAGAAAAATGAAAACCAATGGCATTGATTTAAAATTTTTGCCAAATCAAGAAAGCATTAACACCTTTAATCAAGATGATGAATATGTTTAATCTCATGGACAACTTCTGTCAATTGATACTGGTCTTCAAAAATGCTACCCTGCGAATCATTTGGGTTCTTCTCTTATGGTCATTGGAAGCAAATACAATGATTATTCATGTTGCCTTCCAAGATCCTTTAAAGCACACTTTTCAAACTATCTTTAATTAACAGCTCCAACCATTCTCCCATTAATATAAGACTTCTATTTGGAGTAAAGCTGAATCCTTTTACTACCATAATTTCTTTGTATTCAAATAAGTTAACATGGATTCAAAGTTATCCTACAAAAAAATTAAACCAGCTAATTAAGCATCCTGACTTTTTAAGAAATCCTGATGTTACTAGATTCCTCTTTCTCTAAAGTGGCTACAAGGGGAAATTAGACTTTAAATCTAGATATGAGAATATAAAGATGGGGCTGAATTATATTTAGTGGCAATGTATTTGAATTGTAGCTATATGGGAATAAGTTTTAGCATTTGTTATTGAATTTCTAGCTCTCAGTGGAATTATACAGAGATTGGCTTTGTTTTCTGCCCTTTTTCTTCTGCATTGTTCTTACTATGTGGGACTTCCCAGGTGGAGTAGTGGTAAAGAAGCTATCTGCCAGTGCAGGAGACATAAGGTACATGGGTTCGATCCCTGGGTCGGGAAGATCCTGTGGAAAAGGAAATGGAAACCCAGTATCCTTGCCTGAAAATTCCATGCACTGAGTTTGACATGACTGAAGCAACTTAGTGTGCATGCACCCATACTTACTCTGTAATGTTTGCTTGTTGACATTATTATTTGAAAATGAAACACCCAGTGGGAATAAGTTATCATTTGGGATGGTATTTGTTTACCTAATAATCTTGACATGGGTCTATATGGTATACATATAGATGTATTTAACAGGAGTCTTCTAAATTTCAAGTGTAAAATATAAGTTTAGAGTAACTAAACTCTTACTGAGGAAGTGAAGTGTAAGTTGTTTAGTATAATTGAACATATATTTAAGGTCTATATATACACACATATATTTAGATGAATCATTTATACATTGTATGCATAATATACATATATATATTTGTGTGTCTGTGGTAAAACTGACACATGTGTACATACATAAAAATGTACCTTACAAAATTTACAAATAATATATGACATGGGTTTAGTCAATGCAATGTTTACCTAGTTTTGGCGTACTAAAACATCTTTGTGAATTCACACAGAAACAACTTGAAATTGAATATTTGCAATCCAGACTCCTCAATTTCTACTGATACATCTCTTGTTGACCCTGATGGATGTTCGAACTTGATGTCATCAAAATCAATGCTGATATTAAAAGGAACTTTAGGAACCCTGTCAAAGTTAGCTAAAAGGTCAGACATTCTTCATAGCAAACATCAAGTATGTAGCAGTAGAGACCACTGCTCATAAAGCAAGAGAAAATATATTCTCCAGTCATCTGCTTTACCAGGAAATGATATCTCTCTTTCTGCCACACAGAAACTTTCTGTTACAATTGCTTTTTTTTTTAATAGTTGTAATTTATTTGGCATCTTCTATGAGTCTATTGCTAGGTTAGAGAGCCTAGAATGCATTTACTTTCCAACTCTAACCCCTATTCATACCCTAACTCATGCTGTCATGGTGTTTAAGCCTTAATTTTAGGTCAATAAAAAATTTTTTTTTATGGTTCTCTATGTAGATAATGTCATTTGTATGTGTGTGTGTGTTTTCATTCATTAAAACAATGACCTACAGTCAATACTCATGGTTATTTCCTGCTCCAGGGAGTTTTATCTTCTCCTTCTTAAAATGTCTGCTCTTCAAGATCTTTGTGTGTCACAACATGCCAACGACAATTCACAGATTAGACAAGTGAGCAAATCTTGCATTGTTGTCAAGATTTTATTGTATCATTAAACATGAAAAATAATAACTTGAAAATCAGGTACCTTATCTTCAAAACACTGTTTCATTGATTTCCCTTTTCTCTGGTTACCAGTGTGAATTCTGAATAGAAAAGACTGATTTTCTTTCTGAACCAAGATTTTTATAAACACAGGAGATGCTTTTTTTTGCTCCTACTTTAACCTGTATATTTAGGAATTTAAAAGGAAATGAGTATGTATCTCTATTTTATTGTCATTAGTTTCGCTAGAGACTTGGTTTATCCATTCAGTTACTGGACTTAAACCTTTCTGTAGAGTATCACTCCACTTATACCTACCTGTCTTGTGAAATTCCTTTTATACATATGATTCATTTCTTGGATCTACTTTTTATGTGATTTTTGTTTTTCTCATGATTTCCATTTCTTTGATCTCATGCTTCTGGGTTGTGTGGTTGTTCTTACTGTTAATTTGTTTAATTATTTTGACAACTGTTTCTTCCTCTTGTTTTTTCTTGAACACTAATTCATTTCATAGTAGGGACCATTCTTTTTCAAGTTGTCTATATATTTTTAATGAAATAATGTTTTTTCAGTTGTACAAAGTGGTTTGGTGTTTGAATTTAATTCATTTGATAGTTATTGTAATTTCAGGACTTTTTCCATTAGTTTCATTTCAAAAGAAGCTATCTGTTATGCTTGTTCATACAGGTCCCCCACCTTAAGTTTACATAAATTATAATTTTTGCTGGTTTATGATTGACTCAGTATGAGTATCACAGTTTTTAAGAATTTTTTAGTAGTAGTAAGGCAATGGCAATCAGTTAAGAGAGTTCCCTGGCTGGCACCACTTCAGAAAGAGTCATTATAAGCCAAAACATTATCTGGAACAAATGAATCTGAACTCATTTGTATTTCATAAATAATAAAGTAGCACTGTAACAATATTAATAACTAGATTTTTGACTATAGTATGGCAAAATCTCTTTTATATTGACATTTACCATATGACTATTTTATCTATATAATAATGCCTAAAACCAATATTAAAATTGGCACAAAGTGGCTACACATAGTCACTTTGAATGAAGCTCCATAACTAAGTATTCAATTTAGTGTGATGGGTCTCCTAATTTCATGCTCTATCTGTATATTGCACTTTGCTGTTACTTATTGCCACTGTTAGGTCAATATGTTTTAATATTTTTTAAATGTGTTTTAATATCTTGAATATGTTTTAATATCTTTCACTTGTTTTAATAGGTAAAGTTTCAAATACTAGTTTTTCCAGACCAATGAAAGGACTCATCATAACGGTGTACCCTTTATAGTATTCTTTTATATATGAGGAGATATATATATATATATATATATGTATGTATACATACATACATACATATATATGGATATATATGAATATATATGCATACATATATACAAGAATAAACAGAAGAACTATACAGAAAAGATCTTCATGAATCAGATAACCACAAGAGTGTGATTACTCACCTAGAGCCAGACATCCTGGAATGCGAAGTCAAGTGGGCCTTAGGAAGCATCATTATAGACAAAGCTAGTGAAGGTGATGGAATTCCAGTTGAGCTATTTCAAATCCTAAAAGATGATGCTGTGAAAGTGATGCTTCTCCCAATATGCCAGCAAATTTAGAAAACTCAGCAGTGGCCACAGGACTGGAAAAGGTCAGTTTTCATTCCAGTCCTAAAGAAAGGCAATGTCAAAAAATGTTCAAATAACTGCATAATTGCCCTCATTTCACACACTAGCAAAGTAAGGCTCAAAATTCTCCAATCCAGGCTTCAACAGAAAATGAACCGTGAACTTTCAGATGTTCACTCTGGTTTTAGAAAAGGCAGAGGAACGAGAGATCAAACTGCCAACATCCACTGGATCATCAAAAAAGCAAAAATCTTCTACTTCTGCTTTATTGACTATGCCAAAGCCTTTGGCTGTGTAGGTCTCAAAACTGTGGAAAATTCTTCAAGAGATGAGAATCTCAGACCTCCTGAGAAATCTGTATGCAGGTCAGGAAGCAACAGTTAGAACTGGACATGGAACAACAGACTGGTTACAAATCAGGAAAGAAGTATACCAAGGCTGTATATTGTCACCCTGCTTGTTTGCCTTATATGCAGAGTACATCATGAGAAACACTGGGCTGGATGAAGCACAAGCAGGAATCAAGATTCCTGGGAGAAATATCAATAACCTCAGGTATGCAGATGACACCACCCTTATGGTAGAAAGTGCAGAGGAACTAAAGAGTCTCTCGATGAAAGTGAAAGAAGAGAATGAAAAAGTTGGCTTATGAAGATCATGGCATCCGGTTCCATCACTCCATGGCAACTAGATGGGCAAACAGTGGAAACAATGAGAAACTTTATTTTCTTGGACTCCAAAATCATTGCAGATGGTAACTGCAGCCATGAAATTAAAAGACACTTGCTCCCTGGAAGAAAAGCAATGACAACCTAGACAGCATATTAAAAAACAGAGACATTACTTTGCCAACAATGGTCTGTCTAGTCAAAGCGATGGTTTCTCCAGTAGTAAGGTATGGATGTGAGAGTTGGACTATCAAGAAGACTGAGCACCAAAAACTTGATGCTTTTGAACTGTGGTGTTGCAGAAGACTCTTGAGAGTTCTTGGCCTGCAAGGAGATCAAACTCATCAATCCTAAATGAAATCAGTCCAGAATATTCATCAGAAAGATGGTTGCTGAAGCTGAAATTCCAATACTTTGGCCACCTGATGTGAAGAACCTTCTCATTGGAAAAGACCCTGATGTTGGGAAACATTGAAGGCGTGAGGAGAAAAGGACCACAGATGATGAGATGGTTGGATGGCATCACTGACTCGATGGACATGAGTTTGAGTAAGGTCTGTGTGTTGGTGAGGGACAGGGAAGCCTGTTGTGCTGCAGTCCATGGGGTCGCAAAGAGTCCGACGTGACTGAGTGACTGAACTGAATGTATGCATACATATATATGTATCTTTTTGATAACTAAGTAACTGAGAAATCTAAATAAAGTATGTTTCCATGCTTTATATGTGTTTTTTTCTTGTAGGTTTTTTTTCTTTATGCATATACCGACATTGGGTAAAGGCTCTTTTTAAAATTTTACACCATAGAATTTTTGCAACAATTAAGAACAGAAACCTGCTTTGCACAATGTCTGGTGTATGATAAGTACCCAGTTAATGGTAAACTAAAACCAATAATCAAATACTAAGGTAAATCATTTTCTTGCAAACTGTTCCTCTAATGGCATCCAGCATTATTCAGACTAATTTATCCTTTGAAAACAACTAAAGATGTTGCATTAAAATATCTTTACAAATCTTACTGATAAATCAAAGACTGATAAAATAATAAGAAATCATCAGGCAAAATATAACAGAAAGCAAGAATTCACTCTTAAGTATACATAGAGCCTGAGCTCATATGCCAATCTTGCAGTAATTGAGCTTTTGAGAATCTAATAGGGCAAGGGAGATTGAAGTATAAGCATAAAGCCTTGTAAGGTTACTAAGCCAAGTGCAAATTCTCTAAATTAAGGTTGCACTCCTAGGGTAAACTTGAACCAGAAATATACCCCATCCCAAGCCTCAGAAACTTAAAGACAAATACAGACTTCCATACGATTTAACACCCTAAGGACACATTCTGGGAGAACCAAAGGAGCTCAGATATTGAATCTGGTCAAGGAGGTGTCTAAATCATCATTGTGCCTACTGGAACTATCAGAAACAGATTGTTACAAAAATAATTTTTATGATGTTAAAAAGACAAACCTTGGCCATATCTGCAGAGAACAAGAATTAGATGATTTGAAAAATATTCAAATAAAACTTATAGAATTATTTTTTAAAAATACATGACCAAATCAAAACTCAGTGATTAATTTTGACAGCAGACTGGAATTTCC
The DNA here is from genome assembly GCF_023091745.1 of Budorcas taxicolor. Lineage (NCBI taxonomy): Eukaryota > Metazoa > Chordata > Mammalia > Artiodactyla > Bovidae > Budorcas > Budorcas taxicolor. The sequence continues at coordinate 59,550,133 of NC_068921.1, read as the reverse complement.
CTGGATATTAAGTGATTAAGAATCTGTGCTTCTTCTGCAATGGGCATGGGTTCAATCCCTGGTCAGGGAACTAAGATCCTGCATTCTGTGCAGTGCAGCCAAAAAAAAAAAAATATTTTAGCAGACTAAAAAAATATTTGACATTAGGTCAAAATAAATCATCTAAGTAGAGCATTCAGACTCAAAACAATAAAAGTATGGGATAGCAGTAATGAAAATGTGCAGGACAGAATGAAGTCTATATTGTTTAATGAGAGCCATAGGCAAAAAAGACAGGGGACAGAGACAATAATAGAAAAGACAATAAGGATTTTCCAGAAATATTATATTAGAAAAAGGCATAACAACTCACAGCCAGCTGAATGACCATAAATCATCAGCATCTACTTTGGAAATTCAGGTATCTTTTTCCTTAAAGTTCTGTATTGATCTTTCCACTTGGCCTGGGCCATTTCTCAAGATGCAGTAAAACACATTTGTAATGGTGCAAACCCTACTTTGGCTTCTGAGGAGGAAGTATAGCACAATTCTATCATTCATCAGAATCCTAGCCAATTATTTGAAGTTAACCTGAATGCCTTCAATGACCCAACTCTTGTTAAGTTATAGTAAGGGATAGATTTTATACCATCTTTTCTGATTGGATGACTCTGCTGTAGAGAATTGGAGAAGGAAAAAATCAACTCCAGTATTCTTGCCCTGAGAATCCTTTGGGCAGAGGAGCCTGGCAGGCTATACAGTCCATGGGGTCGCAAGAATTGGACACGACTTAACAACTAAACTACCACCACTGTAAAGAATAATGGTCATAGTGGGTACACAAATTATGAATCTGTTATCCTTCTAGGAATTTTCCCCAAGTAAACAAACAAAATCATATTCTCTATAGATTTTCCCAGCCAACTGAGGGATAATTGATCTACCTGGGGGAATTTCTTAGATATTTGAGGTCTCTTAAGGTCATCTCTAAGGTGGAAACAGTTGTGTTTAGGCAAGAAAGGTGATTAATGACTGGCTTTCCCAAAAGAAGTATGATTCAAAAGGTGCATATGGTACTTTGTGAAGAACATGTTTATTTTGTTGGGATTTAATCAGCTGCAGGTTACAGGTTGATAGTGTGGTCAACATAGTCTCCCAGCCAAATGGTAAACTTTGTAATAACCAGTTATTCAATTTGTGTAACCGAACCTAGTTCTTGTATTTGGAGGGACTGACTGATTGAGTGCAATCTGTCCTCTTTATCTAAGACAGATACTAGGTATTATCCATGTGTCTCATTTCAGTATCCTTAACTAATTTTTTCTCCAATAAATTGCTCACAGCTAAATTTTTAACAAAAAAGGGTCAGATGGAAGAAAACATCATTTTCATAAAGCATAATTGGAAGTAATTTTGAGTCCATTTGCCCTCTTTTGACTATATTTTCATATGAAGAGCATGTCAACCAGGCTGGTTGGAGGTTGGTGATAGTAGAAAGATGTATCATCTCCAGGAATGAAATGGGTGGGATAGAATCCACTCATGTGTCTCTAACTGAGATGGGATGGTCACTTTCTGAAAAGAGCTGGATTCAATGACCAACTTACTCTAATGAGGTCATTTAAGAAGAGGTGAAGTAGAAATCTGTTTAAACTAATTGGTAAGGAAACTATTCCAAAATTTAACAGTAGCAGATGCCTGCAGATAATGGGAAGCATGGAATTTCCATCAAATACGTTGACTGTAAGCTCATTGTTGAATGACTTTTCAAATAAATTGCATACTATTTCTAGAGTACAAGTAGTCTGAAAACCCTAAAAGAGAAAAGAAAATAAATCTTACAGTCAAAGAATAAAAAAAAAAAAAATTTAGAAGTACCAGCTACATTGACTCCTCTACAGTAAAAGAAGAAAAGAGACTGGAATAATATATTTAGTATATTGAAAGAAAATCATTCCTAAATTGGACATTTGTACTACACACAATTATCTTTTAAGAGGAGAGACATTTATCACCGGTTGATTAATACTAAGGGGGAGAAAAGGAAAATGATCCAAGATGTGGCATTGGTGACTGAAAGTGAAGTGTAAGAGTAATGAAGAGGCAGAGTTTTATACATGATTGAAGTTAAGCAGGTATAAATTCAAATTAGAATTTTACAGCTTTAGGATGTTAAAGGAATTCCTGTGATAAAAACTGTTAAGATTCCTTTTCATGTATGTTGATGTGCTAATGATTTAAAAATACTGACAAGCACAACATGTATGCACTAATAGTAGAAACTTAAATTGGAAACGTTTTGGCTTTATACAGGAATGGCGAACATGTGAATTTCCTCAAACCAAGCTATTCCACTCCTCATAATAAAGAAATGGCAGCCCACTCCAGTATTATAGTCTGGAAATTCCCATGGACAGAGCAGTCTGATGGGCTACATTCCATGGAGTAGCAAGATGTTGGACACGATTTAACGACTAAACACCAGCAGCAGCAGCATAATAAAGTTAGCAGAATTTAGAGTACCAGGATGTATGTACAAGAATAATTAGAGGAAGATTCTCAAATAGGGAACATTTTGTAAATAGAACGAATATATAAGTTGTTATTAATTCATGAATATCAAGATAATTAAAAACAAAACAAGACTGCATCTCAGTGAAAATAAACTCGTTACATAAAACAATTGAAAGAGTTTTAAAAACATATTGTCAGTTGAAAGGACAAAGAAAAATGACTGCCTGGAGTATGGAATCTATATGTAAAATGTTCAGTAATAGGCAATATTAAACTCTAAAGTTTTAAGGATAATACACAGGAAAACCATAGAGGCAAGTAAGAAAACAAGTACCACAAGAATCAATGTAATGGTAACTTCTAAGAGTAGCTAAGTTTGTGCTTGGAAAAAGTCATGAGGTGAAGGAAGAGGACTGTGAGTTACTGTTGATATTTTATTTCTTGACTCAGGGTGGTGTTTATTATTTATTCATTAAACAGTATAATTTATTATTTTATTATGTGTATCAAATGTTATTAAATATGATCCAAGTAAATATTTTCTTTCCATTACTCTTCCTATTCTTTTTAATTACTGATACATCTCAAATAAGTAAATGTGTCATTACATTCAGGGTCTTTAATAGTGTTTTACCTGTAATTTTGAAAGATTATCACAACATGAAATTTTTACAGTACCTTTAGAGAGCACTGAAACCAAATTTTTTTAGTGAAAATTTTGTGTATAAAATAACACCCAATGGCGGAAAGAAGCAGCATGATCTAAATTCCCAAGTAGTCTTGAAAATAGTGACTTTCAGACATATGTCTGTAATATTTTAAGAACTGAGAAAAATAGAGATTTGAATACATATGTACACAAGTGATACTGTTAAAAATTGTGCATATAAAGGTAATACATATTCTAAATTAGCAAAAAAGCCTACAAACACAAATTCATTTTAGGTTTATATGTCAGGAGTAGTTTGAGCAAATATATATATATATATATATAATTATTTTTTATAAATATGATCAAGTGGTTATTCATAATTCTACTTGTAGTATATAATGGAATACCCTTAAAGCTGAACATATGGATTTTTCTCAGGTTAGAGACCATGTTATTTTTCTATTTAGTTTACAAAAGCTTATTGCAATAAAAAAAAAAGCATATGCAAAAAAAAATTTTTTGGTAAACCTTTTAAGTATTTCTTTAGCACCCATTGCCATGATATTTTTTATAAACAGCTTAAACATTTCTTTGGCATTCATTACCAAAATAGTTTTATAAACAGCTATGTATATAAATATATAATACATGCATGTTCATGTGATCAGTTGTATCCTATTCTTTTTGACCACACGGACTGTAGCCTGCCAGGCTCCTCTGTCCATTGAATATTCCAGGCAAGAATACTGGAGTCAGTTGCTATTTCCTACTCAAGGGGATCTTCCCGACTCAAAGGTTGAACCAGTGTCTCTTAAGTCTCTTGAGTCTCTTGAATTTGTGGGCAGATTCTCTACCACTGAGCCACCTGGGAAGCCCATATATATGCATACCTGCATATCAAATTATTCCTATATTATAAAGGATGAAATTGGTTTGATAAATTATCCAGTCACTGATTATGATCCTAAAACTAGTACATGCAATCTTACAGTAAAGTCTCAGGTGGATTGTTATATAATTTAGACATGATCAAGAAGTATTGCTTTGATATAAGAGCCGACTGTTTTCTAAAAGTGAGTACATTAACAAGTCAACTTATTTTCCCAGATAAATGATATACTGCCTTAAATAATAATAATAATAATATGATGCCTTAAATAATATATATTTAATATATAATATTAAATAAGCAGGATTTATTTTCAAGGGGGGAAAAAGGAATTGGAACAGCTCTACACAGCAGATATTGGCTAAAGAGGCATTGCCTAAGGCCATTGAACTTGAAAAAATGAAGCAAATGTGTAGAAGTTCCCCACACTCAGTATGGTATGAGGATGAAGGCTGGATTTGCAGCTTACCACAGGATGCCAACAAACACTTATCTGAAATAGGATTAGTTTGCCTTGATACAACTGTTGTTCCTCAAAAAAGTCTCAGCCCCTTTGCAAAGAGAACAGATCATGATTCTGGGTTATTTTTTTCCCCTGATCTTTGCTAGCTCTCAGACTTAGAGTATAGGAAGGTGTCAGTTCACTGAAACACTACCATAAGCGTGTACATCATCTTCCCCTACACTGTCTTCTTCCAATATATTTTCAGGCCATCATTCACTGTTTCCAAAATCATCTGTATAACACAAGTTAGTTAAATTTTATCTCTGTAAATAGCTCAGTGTTTTCAATTTCTTATAAGAATAGTCCTACAGAAATCTACAATAAAACTTTTATCCACCAGTACATTCTCTCCTTGTTTTGATCTACAAACCTGCATCAAGACAAAACCCACCCAATCCCAATGTCCTAGCCTGTTAGCTATGATAAACTCAAAACCACACAATGTACACTGGATTTCTGTTTAGAATGTACTTTCTGAACTTTCTTTAGGCTATCTACTTTGGAGAATTAGTAATGGAATATTTTGCCTTGCTGTATAACTGAAATTCTTTGTTGCTTGTTCATTTTTCTGCTGTCCTTCCTGGTGACCAACCCAAATGGCCATTATCTATTGTGAAAGGAGAAAAACAAGCCCATCATTAGGTCAAGTTGAAAAGCAGAGACATTACTTTGCCAACAAAGGTACTTCTAGTCAAGGCTATGGTTTTTCCAGTAGTCATGTATGGATGTGAGAGTTGGACTGTGAAGAAGGCTGAGCACAGAAGAATTGATGCTTTTGTACTGTGGTGTTGGAGAAGACTCTTGCAAGTCCCTTGGACTGCAAGGAGATCCAACCAGTCTATTCTAAAGGATATCAGCCCTGGGTGTTCTTTGGAAGGAATGATGCTAAAGCTGAAACTCCAGTACTTTGGCCACCTCATGCGAAGAGATAACTCATTGGAAAAGACCCTGATGCTGGGAGGGATTGGGGGCAGGAGAAGGGGACGACAGAGGATGAGATGGCTGGATGGCATCACTGACTCGATGGACGTAGGTTTGAGTGAACTGCGGGAGCTGGTGGTGGACAGGGAGGCCTGGCGTGCTGCAGTTCATGGGGTAGCAAAGAGTCGGACACGACTGAGTGACTGAACTGAACTAATACTAAATATTGTTAAATGAGATCAACTTTGTTATGAATGTGAGGGAGGTAAGCAAGATGCTTAAATATATTGTATGACAGAGAGAAGGAGATAAGTCAAAATTTAGTTTTGTTCTAAGTCCAATATGGAAATTCTCAATATTTGTGAAAATTAAAGTATCATTAATCATAGGACAGGAGGGCAGAGCAGCAAAGCTGTGGTTGCAATTTATCAGCTATTGAATTTAGGTCATCTTTAATTTAGCAAAATTTTGATGGGAAGGAATAGCTGAAGACAAGTTTTTCAGGAGTCATAGTGAAACAGTTTTAAGTCTTTTAGAGACTTTTACAGTTATTCTTTACCAGCATTTGCCTCAGAGGAAACATTTTTATGCTGAATATCAGAGTCCAGTTTCTTACCTCTAACTAGGTATCCAAGTCTGAAGAACAAGTGAAGTCCATGAGCATAAGAAATGTTAGAGTTTCAAGTGTAATTTTTTTTTTTTTCCTAGTGTATTCACTCATCAGAAATGGCTAGTTCTCAGATAAAAGCACTCATGGTTCTGGGTAAGATACAATACAGAATTGCAGTGCTAAGGAATACAAGAAGTGGACCATCAATACAAATTGAAGTGCTTCCTGTCGAAATACTAAGTTTTCTTAAAGCTTACCAAAAAAAAAAAAAAATCCTAAACCCCGAATCCCCCAGTTTAGAAAAGCCACAGTGGCCAGATTTCCAAGGTTTCATTTCTTTCTCTTTAGTTCTTTATTCTATCCGCCAAATGTCAAATCCCAAGTATTTAGTTTTATAATAAAGGGAAAAAATCTTAAAAACTTTCATCCTTGATGCTTATTAAATTTTATAATTTTAAACCACAACAGATGGTTTAAAGATAGTTATTTTTTAGCTTTTTAAAAAATGTTTATTTTTAATTGAAGGATAATAGCTTTACAGAATTTTGTTGTTTTCTGTCAAACCTTAACATGAATCAGCCATAGGTATACATATATCCTCTCCCTTTTGAACCTCCCTCCTGTCTCCCTCATCACCCCATTCCTCTAGGTTGATACAGAGTCCCTGTTTGAGTTTCCTGAGCCATACAGCAAATTCCTGTTGGCTATCTTTTTTACATATGGTAATGTAAGTTTCCATGTTACTCTTTCCACACATCTCGCCCTCTCCTTCCCCCTCCCCATGTCCATAAGTCTATTCTCTATGTCTGTTTCTCCACTGCTGCTCTGTAAATAAATTCTTCAGTACCATTTTTAAAGATTCCATATATATGTGTTAGAATACAATATTTATCTTTCTCTTTCTGACTTATTTCACTCTGTATAATAGTCTCTAGATTCATCTACCTCATTAGAACTGATTCAAATGTGATCCTTTGTATGGCTGAATAATATTCCATTGTGTATATGTACCACAACTTCTTTATACATTTGTTGATGGACATCTAGTTTGCTTCCATGTTCTAGCTGTTGTAAATAGTGCCGCAGTGAACAATGGGATATATGTGTCTTTTTCAATTTTGGTTTCCTTGGCATTTATGCCTAGGAGTGGGATTGCTGGTCATATGGTGGTTTTATTCCTAGTTTCTTAAGGAATCACCATATCATGTTCCATAGTGGCTATATCAATTTACATTCCCACCAACAGTGCAAGAGCATTCTCTTTTCTCCACACCCGCTAGAGCATTTATTGTTTGTAGACTTTTTGATAATGAAGGATAATTATTTAAAAAAAAAATAATGGAGAAAGAGACAGCAATTAGGATTCCCTTGTATTCAGAATTGGTGTCTGAAAGTCTTAGGAGTCAGAAATGTGGCTCAAAATTTTTGGAAAAACTGAATTCTTTATGATACTATCTGCTTTTAGAGACTCCCTAAAGAGTGTCAGTTTTACATTTCCAATAATTGAGGACAGCTGGGTCATGGGTGTATGATGCACTGTGACTTTGGAAATGTAAATCCAGGGCTTTCAAAGATAATTGCTGGGTTAGTAAGACCAGGTAGGATCTTTTCCAAAGAGGTTCAAGAGTATTTTTACATTTTCTGAGGTTTTCCTTTAGTTCAGTTCACTTCAGTCGCTCAGTCGTGTTGGACTCTTTACAACATCATGAACCACAGCATGCTAGGCCTCTCTGTCCATCACCAGCTCCCGGAATTTACCCAAACTCATGTCCATTGAGTAGGTGATGCCATCTAACCTTCTCATCCTCTGTCATCTCCTTCAACTCCTGCCTTCAATCTTTCCCAACATCAGGGTCTTTTCAAATGAGTCAGCTCTTCTCATCAGGTGGCCAAAATATTGAAGTTTCAGCTTCAAAATCAGTCCTTCCAATGAACACCCAGGACTGATCTCCTTTAGAATGGACTGGTTGGATCTCCTTGCAGTCCAAGGAACTCTCAAGAGTCTTCTCCAACAACACAGTTCAAAAACATCAATTCCTTGGCACTCAGCTTTCTTTATAGTCCCAACTCTCACATCCATACATGACCACTGGAAAAATGATAGCCTTGACAGGATGGATCTTTGTTGGCAAAGTTATGTCTGTGCTTTTTAATATGCTGTCTAGGTTAGTCATAACTTTCCTTCCAAGGAGTAAGCGTCTTTTAATTTCATGGCTGTAATCACCATCTGCAGTGATTTTGGAGCCCCCCAAAATAAAGTCAGCCACTGTTTCCACTGTTTCCCTATCTATTTGCCATGAAGTGATGGGACCAGATGCCACAATCTTAATTTTCTGAATATTGAGCTTTAAGCCAACATTTTCACTCTCCTCTTTCACTTTCATCAAGAGGCTCTTCAGTTCTTCTTCACTTTCTGCCATAAGTGTCATGTCATCTGCATATCTGAGGTTATTGATATTTCTCCTGGCAATCTTGATTCCAGATTGTGCTTCCTCCAGCCCAGCGTTTCTCATGATGTACTCTGCATATAAACTAAATAAGTAGGGTGACAATATACAGCCTTGAGGTACTCCTTTTCTTATTTGGAACCAGTCTGTTGTTCCATGTCCAGTTCTAACTGTTGCTTCATGACCTGCATACAGGTTTCTCAAGAGGCAGGTCAGGTGGTCTGGTATTCCCATCTCTTTCAGAATTTCCCACAGTTTATTGTGACCCACACAGTCAAAGGCTTTGGCATAGTCAATAAAGTAGAATTAGATGTTTTTCTGGAACTCTCTTGCTTTTTCGATGATCCAGTGAATGTTGGCAATTTGATCTCTGGTTCCTCTGCCTTTTCTAAAAACAGCTTGAATATCTGGAAGTAAAGCTACCTAGATCTCTTGTTGATAAATTTTTGTATATTGCAATAAACCTTTAAAAAATGACAGTTATTGGAAATATAATTGCTAATACCACTGGGTTAGAGTTAAAAGAATGATGACCTATGATTTCCAGTCAGTGAATTTTTGATAGACAAGGAAGTTAAGGATGATACCTTAGGTCATGGCAGTGAATGCTTCACATAATTTTCCAAGCATTATTTGTTCTTTTGTATTTCACTACTGATAGAGCATGATAAAGACAAGGGAGTTTCTAAATAATGAAAGGTGTCATATACAGTTATTGTGAAATAATCTCCTCTATCTCCGGAAAAAAATGGTTCATAAGGGACCAAGTTGAAAATACAAAGTCTAGAAGGCCTATAGTTATTATTCATTTGTTTTTACCTCATTTGTTTTCTAGTTGTTAATGCAGTTGCCTTTGGCAGATAAAATCTTACGGCCATCTTGAAAATACATACTAAAAATGTATTCATATCAGTTTGAGGGAAGCAATTGTAAAATACCTTTTTAATATTTCAAAATAAACTTTGAGGCTTTGTTCTCGGTTACTGCTTCGAGGTTGTCCTGGATTACAAATTTGGCAGGTGTGTGTGTGCCTGAAACATCCTAAAATTTTGAGTAAAATTATTCTAGCTATAGTGATATTAAGCTGCCAGGCAGTTTATCTTTGCTATGGTGATCAAACTGAATAGTTATGTTAATAAATTATGTTATTTGATTGAATATGTTAATACTTATTATAATAAAATTGATCCTGGGAATTAGAATATATTATATACTGTATGGAGATGGACAAGCCTCTGTGGCAATTTTATTTACATTAAAAACCAAACTGGTTGCTATTGATTGTACTGATGATCATGCACATTGGATTTTAGAATAAATGTCATTTTGTAGATAGCTGTTATGCCTGCCTTTCTGCTTGTCAATGTGTGTGTATGTGCTCAGTCTCTTTAGTCATGTGTGACTCTTTCCGAGTCTCTGGACTGTAGCCCACCAGGTTCCTCTGTCCAAGGAATTCTCCAGTCAAGAATACTGGAGTGGGTTGCCACGCCCTCCTCCAGGGGATCTCCCCAAGCCCGGGATTGAACCCATTTCCCCTATGTCCTCTGCATTGGCAGGCAGGTTCTTTACCACTAGTGCCACCTAGGAAGCCCCTGGCTTGTACATGAGTATATTTTAATCTGAAGACTTCAACATATCTTTTTGGGGAAACACAGTTCAAACCACAAGGGTCCACTGTTTACCCTCTCTGAAATTCATGTCTTTCCCATGTGTGAAATACATTCACTTCATCTCAACATTCCCAATGTTTTAGCCCATTCCAGTTTAACTCAATGTCCAAAATTCACATAAAAACAATTAGCTCAAATTCGCTTAAATTAGTTACATGAGAGGCACTGGGTATGGTCCATCTAGAGAAAATATTTTTTGTCATCTATAGACTTGTGAAATTACAAAACAAGTTATATCTTTTAAAATAAAATACTGGGGCACTTATTGGATAGATATTTTCATTCCATAAGGTAGAGATTGGAGGAAAAAGGTCTCAGATTCCAAGTAAGTTTGAAAACAAGCAGGGCAGATTCTATTAGATATCAAGGGTTGAGAATAACACCATGTGGCTCAGTTCCCTGTTCTGTCAGCTCTCTTGGCCCACTGAAGTGCAGCCTTATCCTCTGCCCTGGGAACTACTGTCATCTCTGGCTACTTCATCCATGGTTCTACCCTCAGAGTCCTTTATTGCATCCTCTCTCTGACCCTCTCAAGCCAGGCTGGCGATGTTTCTTCTTGCATAATTATCAAAATCTTGTCAGTCTTCTGAACAATTCATGGGAATCCAAACCGTCAAACAGAAAGGTACTCAATATATCATTCCTGATTATTGACATCTATATTCCCAGGTCTTCTGAGAGTTGACTGGATCCACAATTCACGTAAACTGTCTCATTAGCAAATGTTTGTCCAGCCACATTCTTAGGTTCCAGAATATACTGTCTGGATTGGATTTGAATTTTCCAAATCATTAACTGATGTTTTTGTGTGTGTGTGTAAGAGTTCATTCCTCAACTTTTCTCTTACCTTTTGCATTTTATTACAAGTAGCAAGATAATCCAGGTCACACATTTCACACTTTATGGCAAGTTATTCTCAGTTAAAATCCATGATTGTCACTTACAAGTTCTACTTTCCACAAAATAGTGGAGCATAAATCCATCAAGTTATCTGCTGCTTTTTTTAAAAAAAAAATAAGTATCACTTTTCCTCCATGTTCCAGTAACATATTCTTCATTTCCATCTGAGACATCATCAGAAGTACCCTTGATGTTTATATCTCTAGTAGCATTCTTCATGACAATGTATGTATTGTCTAAGAAATAGAAGCTTTGTATGCAACTCCTCTTTACCTCTTATTCTTTCTTAGAATTTTCTTTGATGGCCATATTTCTATCAACAATCTCTTCAAGGCAATCTAGCTTTTTCTATTAAGAGTTTCAAAAAATTTCCAACCTCTACCCATTACCCATTTCCAAACCCACTTTCACATTTTCTTAGGTGTTTGTTATAGCAGAATTTTAGCCTTCTAAACTATGAGAGAATTCATTTTTGTTGCTTTAAGTCAGTCACTTTATAACAGCCCAGAGCTAATATAGATTTTAGTAAAATGATCAAAGTGCTGCTATAACAAATACTTGAGGAAAAATACAAATATAAAATGAAATGCACACATATTAAAACCAAAAACACAGAGATATCTATAAAGCACCAATAAGATGGGAAAAGGGAGTATTTTACCTGCATTTATATTTATTATTAAAAATAGCAGTTGCTTTTAAGCAAAACTTTTGGAAGCTGGATATCATTGAATGACAGCTTTATATTAATGGAATACTGTGGTGTTGGAGAAGACCCTTGAGAGTCCCTTGGACTGCAAGGAAATTCAACCAGTCAATCCTAAAGGAAATTAGTCCTGAATATTCATTGGAAAGACTAATGCTGAAGCTGAAGCTCCAGTACTTTGGCCACTTGATGTGAAGAGCCAACTCACTGGAAAAGACCCTGATACTTGGAAAGATTAAGAGCAAGAAAAGAAGGAGATGACAGAGGATTAGATGGTTGGATGGCATCACCAACACAATGGACATGAGTCTGAACAAACTCCAGGATACTGAAGGACAGGCAGGCCTAACATGCTGCAGTCCATGGAGTCTCAGTCAGACAAGATTTAGCAACTGAACAACAACAATGTACAAAGAGGTTGTACAGGCAGTAAGTATGTTCACTGTCTGTAACAAATTTAAATATATAGTAGATCTGAATAGAAACCACTTTGCTCTTTATATCATAAAGCAGTGGAATTTCTAAACATTGTTATTGGTAAAATATACCTTCTTGCCTTGGTTGATTATTTGTATTCTCCTCACTGTTTAAAAAAGTAGTGCTGAAAACTGTCAGTTTAGAATTGTATACTCTGTAAAATTTCTCTTAAAGAACAAAAGTTAACATCTAGGCATTTTTGTATATTGGCCATGTTTCGTGTGGACTTCCCAGATGGCGCTAGTGGTAAAGAATCTGCCTGCCTGCCAATGCAGGAGACTTAAGAGACATGGGTTTGATTCTTGGATTGGAAATATCCACTGGAGGAGGGCATAGTTACCCAATCCAGTATTCTTGCCAGGAAAGTCTCATGGACAGAACAGAGTTGGAAACAACTGAAGCAACTTAGCATGCACTCAATGAGTTTCCTGCAAACTTGTTAAACTCATTAATTCAGGTAGCTTTTATGTAAATTTTGTAGCATGTTCTAAAATAAGATAGAAAATCACTTTGTTTGCAAATAAAAGATCCCAGTAGATTGTAATCGCTTTTATTTCATTTATTTTCTTATTATTCTGGCTAAAATTTCCAGTAAAATTTTGAAGAGAAATAGTAGATCATCATCCTTGCCTATTCCCTGATTTTAAGTGGAAGTGAGATTTTCACAGTTGCCGTATATCAATTTGAAGACATTTTCTCATAATGAAGTGAAGTGAAAGTCATTCACTCATGTCTGACTCTTTGTGACCCCATGGACTATACAGTCCATGAGATTCTCCAGGTCAGAATACTGGAGTGGGTAGCTTTTCCTTTCTGCAGGGAATCTTCCCAACCCAGGGATCACACCCAGGTCTCCAGCATTGAAGGTGGATTCTTTACCAGCTGAGCCACAAGGGAAGCACAAGGTTACTGGAGTGGGTAGCCTATCCTTTCTCCAGTGGATCTTCACGACCCAGGAATTGAACCAGGGTCTCCTGCATTGCAGGCAGATTCTTTAGCAACTGAGTTGTGAGAGAAGCCCACCTTTTTTCTAAGAATAACTTTTAAAACAAAATAAAACCAAATAAAATATCTGACTATTCTATATGTTGGCAAGGATGTAGTGCTCACACATTTCTTGAGGAGGAATCAATTTTTATAACCTTGGAAAATACTTTGAAATCATCTAGTGATGCTGGAAGCAAACAACTTTCAAATTGAATTGTATGCACATGCTTAACAAAAGATACATACAACAATATTGATGGCAAAATGATGTATAAAAGTTCCAGACTGGAAAACTGAAGTATCAATCCCAAATTATCAATTTGAATATATCTACTCAACAGGATAATGTACAAAAATTACATTGGCATAGCTAGAGCCTCAGTCAGTGATATGAATGAATCTCACATGCATAATTTTGAGCAAAAGAGGCAAAACCTGAAAAACTGTATACAGTTAATTTGTACACATTTTGAACATATTTAAAACCATAATGTGAATTAATCTGTTAGAAATCATTATAGTTGTTAACTTTTGGCATACAGGCTGCTCTAACATACTGTTATGTACCCTTTCCTTACTTGGATGGTATAAGTACACTTAAAATATGCAAAAATCTCTGCATATATGTTATGCTGAAGCTGAAAAAAATAAGAAAATTTGTGAAAATAGATGCATGTTGTAATAAAATTTAGACCTATAAGCCAAGTTTTTACTTATATATCTATTTCTTTCCCTTCATCTTCTGTCTTTCTGCAGTTGAATCAGAAACATTCATTGCTTTGAAGAACATGCTACTAAAAGAAGTCCAAAATGAATTCAGAAAGAACAGAATAAACAAGTTGCTTTGTGTTCCAGATTAGATTTTTAAAATATTTAAAGCAGGGACAATAATCTCAAAATGAAATGTTTTTCATTTTCAAGGGTCTTCTATTTTAAAGAACCAAAAATTAAACTTTGAAGGGTGCCAAGATGAATATGTTTGCCATACAAAAGAGATAAGAGCAAGACCCTATGAACTGCAGCTCACCAGGCTTCCCTATCTTTCACTGTCTTCTGGAGTTTCTCAAACTCATGTATATTGAGTTGGTGACACCATTGTAATGGCATGATCCATGGTTTATTAATGTCTGATTATAATATAGAGAAAAATAAATATTTGTTTGCACTTCATAAATAACACATATTTGTGGCACTTGATGGTTTTGCTATGTCTAAGGTTGGTCTTGGAAAATCATAGGATTTTGAATTATTTATTATCTTTATATGATAAACAAGATTTCACATGCAGATTTCTAAGTGGTTTTAATTATACCATCACCTGAAAAATAAATAACCAATATGAAGTCATAAGTAGTAACCAGTTGACTAAGGTAAATAAAAATAATCAAGTTTGGTGCATGTATGATGCATGGTGAATAATTGAATCCAAGACTTTTATATTAAGATGCAATACATTAATCTAAATTAGCATAGTGAAAGTTAATAACTTTGGAAAATAATTGGAATTTTAAGATTACACGTAAAGGTAGATGTTTAAATTAACAAATAGCAAAATAGAAAGTAACATCAGTTTTTAAATGCTAGTTTAATGATGTTCATTGACATCAAGCAAAAAGTGAATAGTTTTCTTTACAAATCAGAAGTCAACACACATGCTCACAAAAGAAATGTCAGAGGGCATTTGCAGTTTTTAATATCCATCCTTTAATAAAGATAATATATAATATATGCTATGATAGTGTAAAAAAATCTTATTCAGCCATCCTGCTCTAGAAATATTTCTAAAATTGTGTTATTCTTATAATAGTAACTTGAATTCAACTTTAGAGTGGGATTTTATTTAGGTTCTACTTTTAGCATTTTCTGAAGAATATTTTTAGTTAAAAGCATAATTAATTTCAATAAGAATGATTTATTGAAAACTGTGAACTGCATAATATAATATAGAAAATGCACTGTAAAAATATGTAACTAATATTAAATACAAGTATAACTATTGTGATCAATCAAAAGAACAATAATAGTGACTTATCCATTGGAGTCAGGGAAAGAGGCTGAATATAAAGAAAATCTTTTTTCAAGAAGAGAATATTTGTTAATTTATTTATTTTCATTGAAGTCAAGAAGAGAATAATATTAAGTTTAGATATTATTAAATTAGATGGGAGGGATAAGAGTTGACTGGCAAATGAACGGATGTTCTGTCTTCCTGTCTGAGGATATCTGAATGTTCAGTTCTTAACTGTTGGTCAAGATAAGGACCATAAATCTATGATGTGTTGTTTAAGGTCCAGACATCCACGGGTGATCAGTTTGTTACTGCTGGTTTGGTCCTGGCTTAACTGATTTAATAAGCCTAGAGGAGCCTGATAGGTTACAGTCCATGGGGTCGCAAAGAGTCGGACACGACTGAGCAACTTCACTCACTCACTCACTCAGTGGTAAATGGCCAAGGGTCTTAGACTTCCCTGGGAGCCTCAGCATCTCCTAGACTTGGTCTACCAATGCTTGCCTGCATTGTATTCCTCTTGCTAATTGGCCGCTTTGCCTTAAAAAAGAAACCTAATGTGAGTGTATTCTGTGAACTCAAGTCTTTTCAAGTATCTAAAGGAAAGAAATGTTTGCAGCATCTATGAGTTAATAATAAGCTTATTGAAAGAGTGAAGATAAGACAACAAAATATCTCATTCAAACAAAGGCAATGTGGAAGCAGTAAAACAAAATCAGAAAAAGTATAAGACAGAGAATATAAAAAGTAAGATGCTAGAAAGTCCTCCAAATACTTGAGCAATCACTGGTAAATATAAATATGTGGAAACATAACTACGTATACTATGGATTCTTGCTTTGCATTTTATCTCTTTGAAAATGTTACTCCAGAACTTTTCCAAATACTTAGATTTCATATGAAATAGATATTTTAGAATAAAAACACTTTGTCTCCAAAATAAAAGAATGTTTACTTAAAATGCACTTTTCTTATAGTTGATGCTGGAAGGTTGACCCCCCCAAAAAAAGGAGATTCAACAGCCTGTTTTCTCAACCTACAGCTTCACCATTTATGATTCCAGGTACTGAAAAAGATGAATTTGACATTTCAGTGAGTATTCTGACTCATTGGGAAAGGAAACTGGTCCAAATAAACTGGGCCAACTGTAACTAAGAAAAGAAAAATATGACAAAGACCATTTTTCTCTCAGCTTTATAAGATGTTAATCATATGATGTTTGTCTTATAGCACAGATTTTTTTTTTTTTTTGAATAGTATTATGTGTCAGGTAAACCGACATTCTAAGTTCAAAAAAAAATTTGAAATTTTTTGAGCTCTTTTAAAGAGGTGACTCATTTGAAGAGACCCTGATGCAGGGAAAGATTGAAGGCAGGAGGAGAAGTGGACAACAGAGGATGAGATGGTTGGATGGCATCACTGACTCAATGGACCTGAGTTTGAGTAAACTCTGGGAGTTGGTGATGGACAGGGAGGCCTGGTGTGCTACAGTCCATGGAGTTGTAGAGAATCAGACTGAACAACTGAAATGAACTGAAAGATGAAAGTCATTTGAAAAAGTCATACAGTTTCTTCTGGGGTAAATTTTCATAATTCACTGGTTGGATAAATATACATGAAGGCTGAGAGATTGAAAAAGTCTTGAACAGTTGACACTGGTAAATGCTAGTCTGTTGAAAAGTTAGTACTGAAAGGAGAGAGTGGGACAAATGCAGAAAGTAGCATCGACATATATACACTATCATATGTAAAATAGATAGCTGGTGAGAAGTTGCTATATAACATAGGGAGCCCAGCCTGAGGCTTTGTAATATCTAGAGGAGTGGGCTGGAGGGAAGGAAGGGAGATTGAAGAGGGAGGTGACATATGCATGATTATGACTGATTTGCATTGTTGTATGACAGAAGCCAACACAATGTTGTAAAACGATTTTCCTCCTATTAAAAAATATAAAAGAAATACGTCCATGTACTTTTCAATGAGGGAGTTGATCTTCAAATTAATAATTTAGCTGAAAACATGAAGTCAGCATTTTGTCTTTAGGATTGTACTTTTGACTTATGTATTGACTAATACAGATGTGGCTGTACTTGTTTGTTTCCACTGGTCCAAAATAAGTGTAAGTTCAGTTCAATTCAGTCACTCAGTCGTGTCCCACTGCTTGCGACCCCATGGACTGCAGCACTCCAGGCTTCCCTGTTCATCAACAACTCCTGGAGCTTACTCAAAGTCATGTCCATGGAGTTGGTGATGCCATCCAACCATCTCATCCTCTGTCGTCCCCTTCTCCTCTTGTCTTCAATCTTGCCTAGCATCAGAGTCTTTTCCAATTAGTCAGTTCTTCACATCAGGTGGCCAAAGTATTGGAGTTTCAGCTTCAGCATCAGTCTTTCCAATGAATATTCAGAACTAATTTCCTTTAGGATGGACTGGTTGGATCTCATTGCAGTCCAAGGGACTCTCAAGAGTCTTCTCCAATGCCACAGTTCAAAAGCATCAATTCTTCTGTGCTCAGCCTTCTTCACAATCCCACTCTCACATCCATACATGACTACTGGAAAAACCATAGCTTTGACTAGATAGTCCTTTTTTGGCAAAGTACTGTCTCTGCTTTTCAATATGCTATCTAGTTTACAAAATAAGTGTAAGCTAGCCATCACAGAAAAAAATGTATGAAATGCTTGGCAATAAACACAACTAATGCTGAAATATACAAAGTGTTAAATAACCCTTTGAATGGTCCCTTTTTATCCTACAATAATTGTACTGACATTTGCATTTTTGGTGCAGAAATAATAGTGAGTGAAACTTTTTGTGCCACTACAAGTCAAGGTAGAGACACCAAATTATGGCAATAGTCACTTTACTTCACCATGACAAACTTACAGTTAAAGAAATAAATGATACTTCAAGCAAGTATTGAAAATGTAGAAACCTGTGTCCATCTCCATGAGTTTATATCCTCTCAGTAATTTAGGGTTTTGTTGATAAGTTAATGGATATATTTATGAATAGTAAATTATGTCAATATTAGGAAGATTTGTATAATTCATGGAAGAAGTATTTTCCAAATGAACAATATATGATGATACAAATTCATATATGGGTAAAAGACACATTCAAAGATAGTAATGACTTTTGCTCAAGTATGAAAGATTTATCAATATGGTTTCAGATTTCTACTGAATATAAATCACTGAATCTTTAAAATCTTTAGAGATTTTAAATCTGAATCACTAATCTTTAAAAAACTTGTCAAGCTGGAGTATAGAATCAAAAATAGCCACAATTATCTGAAAAGGCGATGAAAATAATTCTCATTTTTTCTACATTATTTCTAACTTTTTTTGTAATCTTCAAGCAGAAAAAAATGAAAAACTTATTGCAGCAGAGTGAAAGCAGGAATGAAAATGAGAATCAAGCTCTTTTTCTAGTAAGGTATAAAACAATGGTGTTCTTCTCAATAAATGTTTCAAATAATGTGTAATTTTCAGTAAAATGTTTTGGCATAGTGGGCAAGGGTTATAATTATTTTAAAAATATTAATAAGCAAATATTATGAAAGATCTTAATTTTTAGCAAAACTTCAATTTAAGAAAATGTGATGATTTTAGTCACAATGCAAATCCTCTAACACTACCTTTTTATAAAAATTTTAGTTCTATATGGGTGCAGGAAAGAGCTCCATGTTTGTTTGTTTGTTTCCTACTTCTTAAAGTCTGCTCATTTCTGTTAGAGTGCATGTGTGCTTGCTAAGTTGCTTCCATCCTGTCTGACTTTTTGGGACCCTGTGGATTATGGCCCACCAGGCTTCTCTGTCCATGGGATTCTCCAGGCAAGAGTACTGGAGCGGATCATCATGCCCTTTGCCAGAGGATCATCCTGACCCAGGGATCAAACCCACATCTCTTATATCTCCTCCTTTAGCAGTCAAGTTCTTTTCCACTAGCACCACCTGAGAAGCCCTTCTGTTTCAGTTGTTCTAGGTTATGCTCTGTCTCCTCATAAGAATGAAAATTCACCCTTTAACTTTCCATCTTTCTGTTTGAAGGTGATAAATTTTAGAGTTCACAGACACCCTCTATTATGTTCTCAGTTACTGTTGTCAAGATTTGATAGAGCTCTACTGTTGCAAATCTAGGTATTAAAGAATCTCACACTCCCCTGCTGAGATCTGGGCAAAGCACTCTTTGCAGTTACTTTATTGTCACCCTGCTTATTTAAATTCTATGCAGAGTACATCATGAGAAATGCTGGACTGGAAGAAGCACAAGCTGGAATCAAGATTGCCGGGAGAAATATCAATAACCTCAAATATGCAGATGACACCACCCTTATGGCAGAAAGTGAAGAGGAATTAAAAAGCCTCTTGAAAGTGAAAGTGGAGAGTGAAAAAGTTGGCGTAAAGCTCTACATTCAGGAAACGAAGATCATGGCATCCGGTCCCATCACTTCATGGCAAATAGATGGGGAAACAGTGGTAACATTGGCTGACTTTAATTTCTGGGCTCCAAAATCACTGCAGATGGTGATTGCAGCCATAAAATTAAAAGACGCTTACTCCTTGGAAGGAAAGTTATGACCAACCTAGACAGCATATTCAAAAGCAGAGACATTACTTTGCCTACTAAGGTCTGTCTAGTCAAGGCTATGGTTTTTCCTGTGGTCATGTATGGATATCTGAGTTGGACTGTGAAGAAAGCTGAGCGCAGAAGAATTGATGCTTTTGAACAGTGATGTTCGAGAAGACTCTTGAGAGTCCCTTGGACTGCAAGGAGATCCAACCAGTCCATCCTAAAGGAGATCAGTCCTGGGTGTTCATTGGAAGGACTGATGCTAAAGCTGAAACTCCAATACTTTGGCCACGTCATGCAAAGAGTTGACTCACTGGAAAAGAATCTGATGCTGGGAGGGATTGGGGGCAGGAGGAGAAGGGGACAACAGAGGATGAGATAGCTGGATGGCATCACCGACTTGATGGACATTAATTTGGGTGAATTCCAGGAGTTGGTGATGTACAGGGAGGCCTGGTGTGCTGCAAATCATAGGGTCACAAAGAGTAGGACATGACTGAGCAACTGAACTGAACTGAACTGAACTGAATGAGTCCTGAATGTTGGAAGGATATACAAAGATCATTTAATCTCACTTTTTATTGAATGTAATGGATGTTAAGAATGCTCAATCATGTGGTTTTTGCATTCTAGTAACTCCATTTCTAAATAAAATTTCATCTGATATAATAAATGTTTCTCCACTTTTAATCCAATTTTTTTTAAATCAAGAAGGCTTTTTTCTTTCTATCTTTTTTTTTTTGAGCAGAAAAATGACTTAATTTTATTTTCAAAGTAGTATACTGGCTGTCTTAGTAGTATGGACTACAGGAGAGGGTGGGATGGATTGAGAGAATAGCATTGAAACATATACCTTACCATATGTAAAATTAGATAGCCAGTGGAAAATTGCTGTATGACACATGGAGCTGAAATCCGGTGCTCTGTGACTTTTCATATTTTTACCCACAAATGATTTATGCCCTTACTTTAAAAGTTATATTAAAATCAACCTAATATATTAAGTTTGATCCTGTTACCTTAAATTCCTGTTCGTATGTTGGTTGGCATTTATTAGACATGGAGTGGAGAGAACACAACGTGTCAGCCGCAGCTTGAAACATTAGGCACAAGAATAAAGAGCTCATAAAAATAGCAGTGCTTCCTCTCACTCTGTTCCTTGACATAATACCCCCAGACACTATGCCACTGTTAACCTCAGACTATAATAATGTTACTAACCATGGTGATTCCTCAACAGTTGTAATCTGTTTTGCAAACTATTCACCTTTGAAACCAAAGGTCTCTATATTACCTTAAACCTTTTTTTTTTCTTTTTCACCTCCTATTTATTTAAGCAAACATTTATCTAGAACTCTCTAAAAATATTGCTCTGATTTTCCTATTATGAAAGTAATGGAAGTTCATTAAAAATAAATATTACTGTAGTTCAACATACAAGGTGAAACCCAAATAGATTATAACACATAAAATTTCAGCATAGAGCAGAAAGTTTAAGATGAATGAATCTGGAGCTTGATTCCTTGGGTTCAAACCCTGTCTCTGCCAGCCTTTAATGTGCATTTTAAAGCAAGGTAATTAAGCTTTCACTGATTCAGCCTCCAGAGGAATCAAATAGTTCTGACCTCATAGGCCTGGTGTGAGATTTAAAATAATTAATTAAAACTTTATTAGTAATAGTGACCTCATAAGCTTGAAGTTGTCTAAAATTAAATTAGTTAATCAGTTGTGAGGATGAAATTAACCTCAGAGTACTACTTAATGCTCAGTAGGCACTGACTTTATCTTAGCAATAGAAAAATAGAGTGTTTTTACCACTTTAAACTCATATTAGGTATAATATTTGAAAACTGCTCTTTCTTCTAGCATGATCATTTCCCTATATTTCTCAATATCACTGTTTTTGGTAAATACTATCTCCATTGTATGAAGAAAATATAATCTAATCAATAGTATGATATTTTGGAATATATATGTTGTTTCCATTCTCAGTTTTGGAAAGGCCAAATTTAGCACTCTTTTACACATAACTTATTCAAGGCAGTTTTATTTCTTAAAATGCTTTTCTACTGTTGGGATTACTAGAATTTGGGATATTCAAACTCATTTATTCAAAGAACATTTATTTAGTGCATGTGTGTACAGTCATCCCTCAAAGCCATGAGGTGGATTGATTCTAGGACCTTCTCAGATACCAAAATCCATGCATGTTCAAGTCCCTTATATAAAATAGTGATTATAACCTTTGTTCTCTTTCCATGTATTTTGTCATCTTTAGATTAGCCCAGGTGGCATTAGTGTTAAAGAACCCCCCCTGCCAATGCAGAGTACATAAGAGACGTGAGTTCGATCTCTGAGTCAGGAAGATTCCCTGGAGGAAGGCATGGCAACCCACTCCAGTATTCTTGCCTGGAGAATCCCATGGACAGAGGAGCGTGGTGGGCTATAGTATATAGGGTTGCCAAGAGTCAGTTGTGACTGAAGCAACTTAGCAGGCAGGCAGATTACTTATAATGCTTAAAACACTGTACATGCTATAAAAATAGTTGCCAATGCAATAAAAATGCTATGTAAATGGTTACCAGTAGGCAGCAAATTCAAGCTTTCTGGAATTTAAAAAAATAAATTCAACCCATGGTTCAATAGATCTTCAGAAGTGTGACCCATGGATATGGAGGGCCAGTGTATAGTGGCTGGTATCCATCTCAGTTCCCTTGCAGATACTGCCAAAGTCTCTGTCCCCATGGAGATGATATCTCCTGGCAAATAATTTTAGCTTTTGGTACATACTGCCAAATTCTCAAACTGACAAAGCTTATTCCACATTATCTTCTCACCAATGATGTATGAAATATTGTTTCTTAAATATCAACCAATAGTGGCTAGTCTAAGCAAGCAAGTAACAGCTAAACTAATAATAAAACAATAGCAACAAAAATAGAAGCTATGGAATAAACTATGAAAAGGCAGAAAAATTCATCATCTTTAGCCTCATTATGGCATGTAGGAGTGTAAATTAAAGACAAGTGTTGTATTTAGTCACTAAGTCATGTCTGACTCTTTTGCAACCCCATGGACTGTAGCCCTCCAGGATCCTCTGTCCATGAGATTTCCCAGGCAAGAATACTGGAGTGTGTTGCCATTTCCTTCTCCAGGGGATCTTCCCGACCCAGGGATTGAACCTGCTTCTCCTGCATTGTAAGCAGTTCCCTTACCACTGAACCACCTGGGAAGCCCAAGTTAAAGATGTATATTCCAAATAAAATATTTAAAGTGCTGATAATACCAGAAAACCAGTTCTCCTTTATTGCCTTATTTGTTATGATTATTGTGTTGTGAGAAATATCTTTCCCAAAGAAGACTTTTATGAATCTTAGCAGGAACACAGGTCAGACATCATATGTATAATTCTTTTAAAGAATAGAAACAGTTCCAAATATGACAACAAGGGAAAACAAATAATTTAAATATGACAACATCTTTCACTTCCCATCTTCTTAGAACCTGTAAAATGCTCATACTTTTTCATACTATTATCATAATTGCTGTATAAAGATACATAATGTTGACAGGTTGTGGATAATTACTTCCAATTTACAATAGGAAAAATGGTGAGATTAAAGTACAATTTGATTTTTTTAGCATATCATTTCAAAGATTTGCACTTGCTAAACAATGGTGTAGGATATGACTGAAGCAGTGGTATGAAAGATATATAATACAGATAACAATACATGATCTAGAGAAAAAATATAGGCTTTAAAGTGAGAGACTCTTGTTCTGAATTTCAGTGAACTGTGATATGTAAAAATACATTTAATCATTCAGGCTCCTTTTCTCTCATTAATAAAAATCAGTTAATACACAGTACACCAAAGGTCTTCTGTGAGGATTTAATGAGAAAAAGCTATGCAAAATTCCATTCAAGTTCTTAGCACATGATACAAAATCTCAATCAACAGTTTTCCATTGCCATTGTATTTATATTAACTACAGCCACATAGATATTAGCCATTTTTTCCAGTCCCACCCAAGCATGCACATGAATACATCATTTAATCTTTTAAAAATATTGCACAAATAATTGAGGTCTGTGATTTCCATCTTTGCTATAAAAAACTTTCTCTTCTAATTTTTTTAAAGAAAACTTTCAAGCTTAAAAACTTTCACACTTAAATCCATGTCTCTTTTAGCAATGGATATGCTGTCTACTATTTTAAGAATAAACACATTTTTTTTTCCTTCTAACTTAATGGATACTTAACAATGAAGAGAGCCATTTTAAATACTGTAGATTATTTCTTCCTCAACTCAGGGTTGAAAATGAAATGTTATATGGTTTTATAGTGGCCCATGATGTTTAACTTATTCTTAAGAACATAAGACTAGAGTTGCACTTGATTTCTTACTTATGATCAAAAACACGAGCAAAAGGATTGGTAAGTGATCAGTTGATAATGATTTAAGTAACTTCTTCATAAGCAGCAACTCCATGTTGGTTTTACTTTATTTCTAACACTTACTAAAAGTGTTAAATGCCTGTCATCACTAGTTCGGAATTTATCTTAAGTATGTGTTTGTGATTTTCATATTGTGTAGACACTCCATCTTTGACAATCAGAGGGGACTTCTTTTTGAAAGAATAATAAAGTAGGTACAGCACTCATGGGCTCTAAATAGCAAGTGGACAGGTTTCTCAGATCCAGGAATGGTTAAGGTCAATATCTCAATTACCCTTTGTCTTGTAAATGATTCTTTCCGTGAGTAAAGAAAAGTGTCTTGTCAGGATAACATGATAGAGGATTGTGCACTTAGTGCCCAGGATCTATTTTTCTTCAGATAAACAGAGTGCTTTACTTTCTTTCCTTCCTGCCAATCTTCCTTTCACAAGGACTAAATTACCTAAATGGAGAGCAGGTTGTTAAATGTCTGAACTTTAAGATCCTAAAAGTACTGGCAGTTTGCCACATTGAAGATCTGACAACAACTGGCCTTGGTTTTAAACACTCCTTCCCATTTAGATATTGACAATATAGAGAATGTCCTGTTATTTCCTATCACAGTTTATGTTCATTGGAGAAATCCATATCTTTAGAACTTTTGCTTTTCATTTCTTTTCATCTGACTTCTACCAAAGTATTCACTGGAATGGTAACTTTCACAATTCTAGTTACTATGAAAACAGAACACTGAAGATGCTGTCCCTACACTATTTTTTTAGTTGCTGGTCTACCCAGAGTGAATTGGGAAAACAGGATAAAAACAGGAAGTAGGGACTGGGAAAAGAAATACAAAGAAGATAGTATCATCTTCAAACTAGCCAATACTGTATCTATGGCCGGTCCTCACAGTCGTATTAAAAGGCAACCACTGCAGAATATGTACTTTGGAAATTGGATTTTAATCCAGTTTCCAACATTTATTATCTCAGTGACTTTGATATGAAGAAATTACAAACTCATCTTGCTTCCATTTCTGTATTTCCAAAAGAAAGGTAAAACGAGTCAATGTACAGAGTGTGTGTGTAGCTGGTATCCCAGGCGGCACTGTAGTAAAGAATTTGCCTGCCAATGCAGGAGCCACAAGAGATGCAGTTTCACTCCCTTGGTTGGGAAGATCCCCTGGACTAGAAAAAGGCAACACACTCCTTTCTTGCCTGGAAAATCCCATGGACAGAGGAGCCTGGTAGGCTATACTCCATGGGGTTGCAAAGAGTTGAACATGACTGAGTGACTGAACACACACACATATATGTGGGTAGCTAGCTTAGGAGATTCAGGAGATTCCCTGGTGGCTCAGGGGTAAAGAAACTGTCAATATAGCAGATGTGGGTTTGATCCCTGGAGAAGTAAGTGCTCAATAAATATGCTAATATTGTCATGGCCCTGATTCTTTCAGATGTGTTCCTGTGACAGGTACCTTCAGGTCCAAGTCAAAAATTTTGGCCTAGTTTTTTTTTCTTATAGTAATTCTGTTGTGTTTATATCATATCCCAAATCTGATGTACCTTAAGATATCAAAGTAAAATTTTCTTTCCCTCTGCATAAAAGTTATATGAACATCCAGAATGGTATTTTTCACAGAGCTAGAACAAATAATTTCACAATTTGTATGGAAATACAAAAAACCTCGAATAGCCAAAGCAATCTTGAAAAAGAATGGAACTGGAGGAATCAACCTGCCTGACTTCAGGCTCTACTAAAAAACCACAGTCATCAAGACAGTATGGTATTGGCACAAAGACAGAAATATAGATCAATGGAACAAAATAGAAAGCCCAGAGATAAACCCACGCACCTGTGGACACCTTATCTTTGACAAAGGAGGCAAGAATATACAATGGAGAAAAGACAGTCTCTTTAACAAGTGGTGCTGAGAAACTGGTCAACCACTTGTAAAAGAATGAAACTAGAACACTTTCTAACACCACACACAAAAATGAACTCAAAATGGATTAAAGATCTAAACGTAAGACCAGAAACTATAAAACTCCTAAGAGGAGAACATAGGCAAAACAGTCTCCGACATAAATCACAGCAGGATCCTCTATGACCCATCTCCCAGAATATTGGAAATAAAAGCAAAAATAAACAAATGGGACCTAACTAAAATTAAAAGCTTCTGTACTACAAAGGAAACTATAAGCAAGGTGAAAAGACAGCCTTCGGAATGGGAGAACATAATAGCAAATGAAGCAACTGACAAAGAACTAATCTCAAAAATATACAAGCAATGCCTGCAGCTCAATTCGAAAAACATAAATGACCCAATCAAAAAAATGGGCCAAAGAACTAAATAGACATTTCTCCAGAGAAAACATATGGATGGCTAAAAAACACATGAAAAGATGCTCAACATCACTCATTATCAGAGAAATGCAAATCAAGACCATAATGAGGTACCATTTCACACCAGTCAGAATGGTTGCGATCCAAAAGTCTACAAGCAATAAATGCTGGAGAGGGTGTGGAGAAAAGAGAACCCTCTTACACCTTGGTGGGAATGTAGACTAGTACAGCCACTATGGAGAACAGTGTGGAGACTTCTTAAAAAACTGGAAATAGAACTGCCATACGACCCAGCAATCCCACTGCTGGGCATACACACTGAGGAAACCAGAATTGAAAGAGACACGTGTACCTCAAAGTTCATTGCAGCACTGTTCCTAATACCCAGGACATGGAAGCAACCTAGATGTCCATCAGCAGACAAATGGTTAAGAAAGTTGTGATACATATACACAACGGAATATTACTCAGCCATTAAAAAGAATACATTTGAATCAGTTCTAATGAGGTGGATGAAACTGGAGCTGATTATACAGAGTGAAGTAAGCCAGAAAGAAAAACACCAATACAGTATACTAATGCATATATATAGAATTTAGAAAGATGGTAATGATAACCCTGTATGAGAGATAGCAAAAGAGACACAGACATATATAACAGTCTTTTGGATTCTGTGGGAGAGGGTGAGGGTAGGATGATTTGCGAGAATGGCATTGAAACGTATAATATCATATGTGAAACGAATCAACAGTACAGGTTCGATGCATGATCCAGGATGCTCGGGGCTGGTGCATTGGGATGACCCAGAGGGATGGTATGGGGAGGGAGGTGGGAGGGGGTTCAGGATGGGGAACACGTGTACACCTGTGACGGATTAATGTTGATGTATGGCAAAACCAATACAATATTGTAAAGTAATTAGCCTCCAATTAAACTAAATAAATTTATAGTAAAAAATTAAAAAAAGAGCTTCAGTAGAACTAGTAAAAATTTTTGTAAATATTTTTGTACTGCAGAAACTATTATTTCTAGTAGCTATTACTGAATTCCTAATTTTCCAAAAGCTTTCAATATTGCTAAACAACCGTTTTACATTTGTGAGCCCAAAATGTCAGTCAAAGCACAGGAGATGTTGCAGTATAAAAAGAGAGAGAGAAATTCATTTTACAAATATTATTCTGTAAAATGTCTGTGTTTTGGAGCAAAGCATTTTCTATTTGAAGTTGAAGTCCAAATAGTTGAAAGCCTAAACAGAACAAAAACATCAAGAGAGAATTTCTTCTGCTTTCCTGGCTTTGAGTGAAGACAATATTTTTGTTCTTACCTTTGAAGTTTAACTGAATCATTGCCTCTTGATGAGTTTTAAGCCTACTGACTTTCACACTGGAACTACATCATCAGTTCTTCTCGGTCTTCAGCCTCCTGAAGATCTTGGGACTCGTCAACCTCCATAATCACATATGCTAATTCCTTAAACTGTTTAGGTAGATAGATAGCAAGATAGGTCACTAGGTATATGATAATAAAATAGGTGATAGACAGATACAGACCACCCTCCATTAGTTCTGTTTCTCTGGTGAACCTTGACTAATACAGCCTCCAAACTGCACTTTGTCTTTTTCCAATGGGGAATAATAATAATTCGCACCTCATAGGGTAGATTCAGTGACTCTATACATAAAACTTATAGTAAAAGTGGCTCAAAAATTGTTAGTGTTTTCAAATTAAAATTTTTATTTTAAGATTTCTATTTAAAGTCTTGTAAATTTTATCTTTAAATCTGAATGTGCAGTTGTGTCCAACTCTTTGTGATCCCATGGCCTACAGTCCATGGAATTCTCTAGGAAAGAATACTGGAGTGGGTAGCCTTTTCCTTACTCCTGGGGTTCTTCCCAACCAGGGATCAAACCCAGGCCTCCTGCATTGCAGGCAGATTCTTTACCAGCTGAGCCACAAAAGAAGCCCAAGAACACTGGAGTGGGTAGCCTTCCAGCAGAAGGCTCCCCAGCAGATCTTTTCAACCCAAGAATTGAACCAGGATCTCCTACATTGCAGGCAGATTCTTTACCAACTGAGCTATCAGGGAAGCCCACTGATAGGTAAAAGGAGAAGATAAAATTACCTAAATTTTATTTTAGGCTATTACAAATTCCTGACTAGCTTATCTGACTAAAGCATGTTCTCTTCTAAAAGCTATAAATTAAAATTTTTCATTTGTCTAATAGTCTGATAACTTTATGATTCATACTAAGTCATTTAGCCTCTTCATACCCAGCATCATCTGTTCCCACAGCTGGAATTTTGTTGTTGTTATGTTCACTTGGTAAGTCATTCTGACTCTTTGTGACCACACTGGCTGAAGCACACCAGGTTCGCCTGTCTTTCACTGTCTCCCAGAGTTTGTTCAAATCTATGTCCATTGAGTCAGTGATGCTATCTAACCATCTCATCCTCTGCCGCTCTCTTCTCCTTTTACCTTCAATCTTTCCCAGAATGTGGGTCTTTTCTAATGGGTTGGCTCTTCACATCAGATGGCCAAAGTACTGAAACTTCAGCATCAGCCCTTCCAATGAATAATCAGGGTTTATTTCCTTTGGCACCTTTGGCAGTCCTCAAATCTGAACCCAAGTCGACTGGCTCTAGAGTCTTCATTTCTGATTGCTTCATGGTAAATCCTGTCAACTATATATTGACTTGTAAATCACAGTTATTTAACACCCTGTCTACATCAGATGGAATACTCTTTTGAAAAAAAAAAGTAAATTGACTAAAAAGATATTTTATTTACAGATTTACCTAGCTCTTGCTCAATTTAAAAAGACTATAGGTTTGACTTTCTAAGACATAGGAACAGAATTCTCAACGGGAGAGAGTTTAGTTGTTTTGTCCAAAAAAATAATGTATAAAAGTGTCAGGAACATAGAATGCACTAAAGAAGTATTCAACAAACTAATAAATTAAGGAATATTTTGTAGAGTGGTTGAAAATAGAGCTCATCTGACAAAGTTTCTTAACTTGAAAATATAAACAAATTTAAAAGTCTTATGGACTTAGACTTGTTTTAAGTATAGTACTCTTAAATGGAGCCTCAGTTCATTCAACATTTGTTTTCCTATAGTATTTCATGAGTCAGCAGCTTATACTGGTGGTTTCCATTCTAGGAGTATAGATAGAATAAAGATGTTTTTCTTCTAATTATATTCCTCTAAATTAAATGTGGATATTATATATATATGTCTATATTAAAAATATTAGATAAGTATCACTTTCACCAAATGCATTTAATTTTCTGAACTCATTCTAGGTACTTCACATACTAAAGGGAAAAACTTGCTTGTGTTGGATGATTTAGCACCAGAAAAGATGTTAGCAAAGCCTCTAATATGTTGAGGATCAAAAGTCAGATAACAAGTTTCCGGAACTTGGGAGAAAACATTATCCCTTAAAATGATCTTAGGATTTTAGAAATGTGATTTTATTATATTGTTTTTTAGTCTTCTATATAGATGGGACAAACTGTTCTAGTAAAATGGAAACTGAGCTTGGAAGATGAATTGACTCCACTTTAAATCATTTTCATTCTGTGACCTTGGCAATGAAAAGACAGGCTCAGATGATGTAATGTTTAAGGCTCTCCTAGCTCTAATGTTCTGTGAATTAAATAGGATTCTAGATTTTAAGCAACAGAAAATCATTAGATATCTTACATATGTGACTGATTTGTGTGGCTGTATAAATGCATATGTATAAGTTTAGATAGAAAGTGGATTAGTGTTTGACTGCAGAGCTTTTTTTTCTTTATTCTGCAATTTACTTTTATTGCCAAAATAAACAAAAAGAGATTTAATGTATTCTACTGAATTTCAAGTAATATATTGATTTCTTCCTAACGTCTAAATAAAACTGTTGTTCAGTATAAATAATAGCCAATATTGCCAATAATTTTTTTGCCCTGCATTTTGATGTTATTGTTTGTATCCATTTGTAAACCACATAAACTGTCATATGTCAAGTGTGACATTACTACATCAATATAGTCCAAATCAAGTTCTGTCTCTGTTCTCTTTTTTGCAGGAGATTAAGAAACTATTTCAGTAAATAAATGGAGTCCATTCAAAGAATGAGAATGTGAAGCAGAATTACCTGAGTGAGTAGAAGAAATAAAGCACCAGTTTATAATTAGGAAATTGGGAGCAAAAATGCAAAAATGAATCCCACTATTATAGAAAGAATATAAGAAAATTTTGGAAGTGGATATAGAATCAGTCAACATTTGATCAATAATTGCAAATCTGCAATAAAAATTAGATGGCATTATGTGAAAACCAAACATAGGTGGGCAGGCAATGTGTCCAAAATTGATATTATTTTATGTTAAATAATTGTTATTAATCAATATAAGCATTTTACAATAGTCCTCATGCAAATAACTGAGTATGTACCAAGGCCAGGGTCTGCTTCATGTGTTCCTAGGACTTGGAGACATTTAGCAAATAGCCAAGTCAACAATAATGAGTTTGTCAGTAAATGATACCCTTATTGTTCTTGTTGTTGTTGTTTTAGCCACTAGAGACCTTACCTATTAAGTTCCAATTTTAAATTATTGTATTAATTTGGATATTAATTCAAGTTATTTCTTGTTGTTTATAAACTTCATAGTGGTCTTTCTGAAATTCTTCACATTGTAAAATAGTAATTCTCAAAAAAAAAAAAAATACAGAAACCAGCAAGAAAACAAATCCAAATGAAATTATAATTCACCAGAACTAAACAAGGATAAGAAGAAATCAAATGCATCTACTATAAAAATAATTCCCATAATAACTCATTTTATCTAAGACAAAATTGTCCAATAATGGCTCAAATCTTTATATATATTTTGATATATATGTATATATCCATACATACATATCAGATCTTACAACATAGACCATTTTTCTATTCAGTATACTCTTGAAAAAGAAACTCTTGTGGAAAAGTTTAACAAAGCCCTAAAATAACTGCTCTACAAATGTGGAAACAGGCAAGCAGAATAATGGGATATGGAAACAAAAGTATTAGTTATAAAAGTGCAACAGCCTTCCTTAGGACCTATCTGTTGAGCATCTATGTCAGGATAACTCTGATCTGAGGACAGTTTAAATAGGCTGAAAAGGTTAAAATAATTTCCTGCTACAAAATTCTATCGACCACGTAAGTCTGTTTGGCTTTTCATTATGTGACTTCTTTTTATTACCTTTTCACAATTTTAACTCATGAGGTATATGGGTATGTGTATGTTCCTGTGTATAGATATACACTTTATTTCAGATCTAGCCTAATCCCACTTGACAGTGCTATTTCCATTTTTGCATAAATTCCAATAGACAAGTTCCATTTATGTTGCAAAATAAAACTTCTAGAGACACCACTGATTTTGTAACTAAAATCATAGTTACCAATTAAGGAGATTTAAATGCCAAAAAGATAAATTATAAAAACCTGAAGACATGCTTTTGCTCAAACATTATTAAAACCAGCCAGTTAGAAGAAAACACAATAATTTTAGTAAGGAAAAGTACGTAATATGTCATTGAGGAAATGTTCTGTGAAAAGGAGTGCTATGGTCTGAATATTCATGTTTCCTCAAAATTCATACAATGAAATCATACAGTGAAGCCCCAAAGGTGATGTTAGTGGTAGATGAGATCTTTGGGAAGCTCTTAGCTCATGATGATGGAGCCCTCATAAATGGGACTAGTGCATTAAATAAAAAGATCCTCTGATTTCTCTTGCCTCTTCCACCTTGTGAGGACACAGTGGGAAGCTGCTGGCATGAGGTAGGAAGAGGGCCCTTGCCCTGCCAGGCTGCTATCTTGACCTTGGATTTTCTGGCCTCTACAACTGTGAAAAAATAATTCCTGTTGTTTATAAGCTACCCAGTCTGTGATATTTCTATATAGAAACACAAATGGACTAAGAGAAGATGGAAAACACTTTCCAAAGTGTCCTCATAGACTTCTAGAAGGCATAGGTATTCTAAATATAAGAATATATATATAAGAATAAATATATTCTAAATATAATAATTGTTATTATCTAAAGGCAATACAAAACCATAAATACCTCTACATATTTTATATTTTTCTTCAACTCATGATCTATTAATAAATCTGGTTATCTCAATGATATCTCTTTAAGGATAGCCTAACCACATCTCAAAATCATTATCAATGCTTTTAACAAAAAGTATTATTTTTCCATGCCCTTCTCATCTTTTTAGATACACTTACAAAGTGTATGTCAACTGAGATCGTTTCATAACTTAAAAAAAGTTGATCACCAAACACTTTCATTCCTACCCCCTTGAAATTGTTTTCTTTTTCTATTTTCAAGCTTACGATTAAGCCACAATATATACGATTATTATTTCTTCCTGATATTTAAACCTTGAATCAGTTTCCTCTCATTAAATACTTTTCCACATCTGCAGTAAATTTATCTGTTAAAAATACAAAGAAGATCATATTATTTTCTGTTCTAATTACATTCTTATAACTCTAGTCAACCCAGATTTAGTTCAAAATTCTCTGCATAAATTCAAGATAGTCCACGTTCTGTCACATCTTCAACTTCTGTAGCACTAAAGTATCCTCTTCATCTGTCTTGACCAGGTAAATGTGTTTTGTTGTTTCTGTGATAGACAGAATATCCCCATAATTATATCCATGCCCTAACAC
Source organism: Budorcas taxicolor (assembly GCF_023091745.1). Lineage (NCBI taxonomy): Eukaryota > Metazoa > Chordata > Mammalia > Artiodactyla > Bovidae > Budorcas > Budorcas taxicolor. Next base: position 59,516,787 of record NC_068921.1, on the reverse strand, counting down.
TTATAACCTAAGAATGTGTTATGTGACATGGCAAAAGGGTTAACATTTACAGACCTTAAAGTAGTGAGATTATTATCGATTACTTGGGTAGGTGCATTATCATCACATGAGCCCTTAAAAGACAAGCACATCTTCACCTGGACTTGAAGAGACGTGGCCCATGAATAAGCTAGTGGGATTGAAAGCACAGTGACTCAAGTCTTTGTTGCTGGAGGGTCCACAGAGAAAGTATAAGGAACTTGTCTGAACTAACAGCCAGCAGTACAAAAGGGTCTTCAATCTGATAACTACCAAAAAAACCCAAAAAAACTGAATTCGGTCAACAACGTGAATGAGCTAAAAAATGCATCCTTCCTCAATCTCTAGTAGGAAACCTAGAGCTGTGGTTAATTTGATTTTGGCCTTATAAGACCTAGAGCAGAGAAACCAGCTAAGACCTGTGAGCCATAGACCTGTGAGATACAAAATAGAAGATGCCATTGGCCCTGAGTCTGTGGGAAATTTTATAGAAGCAGTAAAAAACTAGTCTCCCTTAGAAATAAGCATTACGTTTTAAAATAAACATTTCATCCTATTTATTCTTCCACAACATGTTATATGTATATGTTGATTATGGTAATTTGTATATATTTTTGCTCTTAGGACATATAAATGCTTCATTACAGATGTTCTTGAACTAGTTAGTATTCCAATCTTCCTAAATTCACCAACATGGGATGCACAGCAGATTTGTTTTCCAAAGGTAACCACAACAATGTCTCCCATTCCATATGTGCTGCATATGGTGATTTACCATTCCTCCAGCCAAAGGTAGAGTTTAATTTTCTAACCACTTTAAAACTGAGTGGGCTTTGTGACTACATTAATAAGAAAATATAAATAAATAAAGGGCAGACATGTTTCTGTGTTAGTCTAGATATCCTCCTGTTAGATTCTCTTTCTCCCTCTTGGAAGCCAGCCACCATAAAAGAAATCTAACTACCCTGGAATTACCAAGTTGTGAGAAATCATAGAAATCGCAGTACATGGAAGACCCTGGAAGATAAATCATCATAACTAATTTGCAGAGACACACACACACACACACACACACACACACACACACAGACTAACAAACACCCTGGCAACAGATATGTGAATGGAGAGGATATCTAAGCAGGTCATCATTCAGACACTACTAGCCCAGCTGATACCAGAAGGATCACAGATAAACTATTCAGGTTAGTCCTTTCCAAATTCCTTACCCTCAAACTGTGAGCAAATTAAAATGACTGTTTATGCCACTAAGACTTGGAGCACTTTGTTACACAGCCAACTGTATGTTAGTTGCTTAGTCATGTCCAGCCCTTTGCGACCCCATAGACTATAGCCTATCAGGATCCTCTCTCCATGGAATTTTCCATGCAAGAATACTGGAGTGGGTAGCCATTGCCTTCTCCAGGGGATCTTCCCCATCCAGGAATTAAACCCAAGTTTCCTGCACTACAGGCAGATTCTTTATCATCTGAGCCACCATTTATGGAGAAGACTTACAAAACCTTAGATAACTTAAATAAACCTTAGATAACTTATAACTTAAATAAGTTAATTGGCTAAAAAATTCTGGTCATTAAAAATAATGATGATGATCAATTCCCTACTTCTAGTGTCAAAGCACATACATTTCTGGCCTTGAAAGTATTCAGAAGTTTGGCTCCTGGCCAAAAATCCAAGGAGTGATTTTTCAGACCTGATTATAGATAATTTCAAGTCTTTACCAAGAGCATCATAAAAGAAAGCTGCCCTCCCCACATTGGCTTAGCGCAGAGTCAATCCACTGCATTCTCTGAAGGGAGTTGCAGTCAAGAACTCAGACCTCCTTGCTGGCCATACTCTGGTTTGCATCTGCAATTCCTAGCCCAGTATCCTTACTCAGAATCCTTTTTATCTGGGGTCTTTGGCCAAGACCTTCCTCAGGTGTCTCTGCTGAGGCCTTCTAACAGGGGAGAGGGGAGGGAAAACTTGAAGACACTTTTCTTGATTCTGGCTTAGTTCTCAGTACTTTCCCACTTCAGCTGCTGTTGCTGCTGCTAAGTCACTTCAGTCGTGTCTGACTCTGTGCGACCCCATAGACGGCAGCCCAGCAGGCTCTGCCATCCTTGGGATTCTCCAGGCAAAAACACTGGAGTGGGTTGCCATTTCCTTCTCCAATGCACGAAAGTGAAAAGTCAAAGTGAAGTCGCTCAGTCGTATCTGACTCTTAGCGACCCCATGGACGGCAGCCTACCAGGCTCCTCCGTCCATGGGATTTTCCAGGCAAGAGTACTGGAGTGGGTTGCCATCACCTTCTCTATTCCCACTCGTAGACATCCCCTTGCCCTTGCCCTTGGCATCTGAGTTCATCAAACTATAGGAAACTTTTGTTCCAGGCTCTCTCTTCAGTGATACCATGCCCATTACTGGACTGATCCAATGGACCTTCAATAGGGGGAAATTGGAAGAGGAGGTGTACGTGTGTTCTCTGGTTTAACCACCAGCTTAAAATATCATGGTTAGTGACTAAAGGCTTAACTGTTACTTTCAGTTTGACTTGTTGTTTTCACTGACAGCTGACAACTCAGGTCTTTCTCTCCAACTCAGCTGAGCCCCTGACATATGTTATCAGCGAGATAGCTGATTGTTTTTGTCAGGGTATGCTGTGTTATGATGTTTTAAATTGAAATATCAGCCTCTAAATCTCAGTAGCCAAAGCAACAGAAGATTACTCTTCACCCAGTTGACACATCCTTCATGGGGCATCAGATTATTGCTCAACACAGTCCCTGGGGGACCTGAATTGACAGAAGAGCTACCATCTTAGCTTTACTGGTTACTAAGTGACAGGGAAAGTATGTCCTGGAGGATCTTGCATTAGCAATTAATAACTGTGACCCATATATGGCACTTATTTCTTCTGAACACACTCACTCACACTTACTCATGAGGCCCCATCAACTCTAGAGGGGCCAAATAGTATAACCATATAATATTACTGGAGTCTGTAAGTAAGTCAGAACTATTTGGCAGACAATTGTTAAAACTAACTCTCTGAAAATAACTTTCTTGTTAATATCCATTCTCGTCCCTTAGAAGGTGTATTGCCTACTTCCAGGAACTCTACAAATTATTCAAAGTGAGGTTCCATGTGTTCTAGTGAGTAATTTTCTGATTGAATAATTCACTCCCAAGTCTCAATGCTCATGTTAAAACTGTGTAATCAGTAAGGAGTCATGATCATGCAGTTGAGAGGGGAAGCTTGGTCAGAGTTTCTTAGTTGCAAGTAATGAACTCAAAGCCATTTCTTTTTTGTGTGTTCATGGTTATGGGGTAAATATTTAAGATGCTCAGCTAGAGCATCTGATTGACTAAGTGCTAATTATCACCTGGAAGTGGAGGAAAGCATTGGGAAAAAGGTTGATCCAATAGAGGGACCCTCTGGGAACTCCCCTAGGATTCTCCACTGTGAGAATACGCACTGAGATTTACAACTCTATCAAGGTCACACAAATTGAGGTGCAGTGATTCTCCAAAAGCAAATTGGAGTTAGAAATGAGAACTGTAAAACAGCAAATAACAACTAATGTTAGGGAGTAAAATTTGCTCAAGGCCAGTTTTTACTTACAAGTTATCCCTGATTCATTTATTGAAAACAGTGCAATCTAAGGCAAAACATATTTAGTATGACCTTCTTTTTCTCAAGGTGAAATACACAAACTCATAGTCTACAGAAAATTCTCCATATCCTTGATGACAGAGATTGCCTTGCTCATTTTGGAATGTCCCCCGTGACTTGCTCCCTGACTAAATACCTGAGCCAAAGTCACTTCCTATGATGACAGCAGGTAACTGGCAAATCTTCACAGAAACATCATCACATTGAAGTTGATACTAAATTAGAACAATGCTGTTTGGCTTGATGAGAGTTGAAGCCATGTTTCTGGCATATAATAGATCTCGTATCAGTACCCTTCAAGAAACTCCATAAAAGCATTAACTATGCTGTTCTTTCAGAAACTTGGTCAGATATAAGAACTCTAAAAATAAAAGAGAAGTGTATTCTTTATTTTAGGACATAATGTGAATCCATGTCATTTATTAAAAACATGTGACTTTGGTTAAGAAAACTGGCTTCTACACTGAAACCACGAATGAATACAAATAGAGAGTGTTAAAATCAGTGATTATGACAGAATACTGCTTTAGCATACAGCTACTGTGTCAAGTGGAATCAAGGGGCCACAGAGTCTCTTAGATCTATAGAAATCCCCTGAAACCTCTGCCCTTTACCCATAATAACTTGAGTGATTATAAGGGGAAGACACTAGTTATTGGAGGATCCTATACTTAAAGGGGAACCATCCTGACTCTTTCAGGATGATTTATGTGCTTTTTTTTTTAATGTTTCTTTGGTTGGCTCATTGATTTTAATCTATAGCAAAAGAATCATTTTGTTTGTGGACAAATATCATAATCAAGCAACATGAGGATAACTAGATCACCATGAATGAGCTTAAATACTAATTTAATATGATAAACTAGATCTGAAGTAGACACATGATTGAACATTGTCACCTTTGCTATTTTTCCCAAATGCTTTAGTAAATTTCCAAGATCCCATGAAAAGTAAATAGGTAATAAATTTATGATCCGAATGTAGATCTTTTTGGTATGTAATCTAGACTTCTAAATAAGTTATACTTATTTAGTTTTATTGTTATTGTTTATTAACTTATTTATCATTGTTACAACTGCTTCATTGAAACAGTTATGATATATAATTTGATGATAAACAATATTTAACACTTGCAAAAAACAATAAAATTAGTATAAAAAAAACTTGAGTAGGTTACTTGGCCTAACCAAGTCTTGGTTGCCCTCCTACTAAAATGGGGTACAAAGAAATGAAGTTACCTCTGTTATAGCATCTGTTACAGGAGCTGGCACAGAGATCTTCAGTAAAGTTATCTTCTCCTCCCTGCCTTTTCCTGCTTTCTCTTCCTTGATCTTTATTTTATTCTCATTTCCCCTTTCTTCCTTTCCTTTGCCAAACTTTATGTTCCTTGGGTTTCTTTTCATGAATTATTATGTTTAATTTTAAAGACAATATATAGTTTAATAATCTAGAAAAAATCAAATACCTATAAGAGAAAAATACTCAAAACTGACAAAATCTTTAAAAATAGTTTTATTTCTAAAGCTGTTGCTGTTACTGCTTTATATTGACATTTGAAACAATATGTTTTAAAACATGTATTTTTTATGTGTTCTCTGATTTAACCCATCAACAAAGATTTGTTGGGGAGTGTTTGTAACCCTGAATATGGTCATTTAGTGTTAATTAAATGCAAATGTTTAAATGTAAAGACCAGTGCAATCTATTTGATTCTTAATCTACACGAAAATAATTTCTCTGTTGCTAAGGATAAACATTTTCATTGAGTTTTCAATATTTTTCAAGTTAAAAATGTATTAAAATTTAGAGTTTATTAAATTATGGTGTACACTAGATTAATATTGAATATAAGTCATATTGCCTAGATTAAAGATAAATCTGTACTGAAGTTAACATTATAAAAGTAGTAATATTTCCTGAATCCTATACCTGATGTAACTCTTATACATCACTAGATGGCACTCTACATTTAGACTGTGATAAATGTTTTTCAACCAGAAGTACATTATTTGTGGTTTATAAAAAAGAATTCATCATATGAAATAAACACATGATCTACCTTCCTCCCTATAAACAAAGCTGAGATTTCCTCTACTACTTACTGGTGATGACTAAGAAAACTTACAGTACTTAATTAAAACAGTTTTACAATGCCAAAGTATATGATGAAAGACTAAACTAAAAAGAAGATATGCAGGTAACTTTTAAATGTTTCTCATAAATTTTTCAAACCTTATTTTTGTTAATTTTAAGGCTTAATTTATATGTATATATCTAGTAATATAGAAATAAAGTATATTGATTTCTGTAAAAAAAAGATGACTTACTGTTTAAAAAGCTGCCTAGCTTCTTAAAAACTTCTTTTTTAATTTACAAGTAGATATACGAATAGAGTGGATACAATAAAAATGAAAGTACTACTATTAAAATATGTTTTCCTAATCAAATATAATTAGGAGTTTCCCCAAATAGACAATGATAACTTATGTGATTGTTTTCTCAGATGTAAGTTCATTAAATTCTTAATTTCTCTAGAGTATTTTTAGTTTCATAAAAAGACTAAGTTCATGCTTGTCTTACTTTCCTATGTAAGTGATTGCTTCCCATATAAAGTGATACGACTGAACCTTTGGAACTGTTATCATGATCATTTGAAAAGTAACCAGCCAATGATATTATGACCCCAGCATAATTGAAGCCGTCAGCTATTCTCTGTCCAGGAACAAGGCCCTGGATGGTTAGCAGAAGGGGCGATGAGGGGGCTCGGCCTCACATTGAGGCTGTCAATTAGACTGCATTAAGGAACACTTTTAGCAGGGTTAATGCCTCTGCTAGAGAAAGGCGGGCATCTGAAGATAGCCAGTACTTAGAAATATTCTATATTAGAAACCAACTTCTCCATGGATGGAAGTCAATGTGTTTATCTCTTACTCTATGCTAAGGTCATGACTCCAATTACAATGTAAAAACGCATGAATTCTGAATGGTTTTCCTTGGCTGAAGACCACAGATTTTTTTTTTTTTTTCTTTTCCTGACTGCACACTAAAGATCAACTTTTTAATTGTCTGGGTCAGATATGTGGGAAATAACTATTATATTCTTCCCTTCCACAGTAAAGAATGAGATCTTTGAGTAAAATCCCTTCTGAACAAATGAAAAAAAAAAAAAAATGTGGAGCTCTGTTCCACTGCAGCAAAGTTTCTTTTTCACTAAGTCTCTATATTGTGAGAGGAAGGGAAAAATCCATCACTGCTAACACTGATAAATGGGTAGAATTTTAGTATTCATATTTCTGATTCAATTGCAGTTACTGTGACATAAAAGGAGATGGCAAACTATTATGTTACTTTGGGATATATGAAATCCATACAAAACCCATAAGGGGGGAAAATATTCTTAGAATTGTTATTTTCTTTAAATAATCCAAAAATGTTCCAGTGCACTATGAAATACAAAATGAATTTATTTTAAATTCTCACTTCATTTGAAGCTAAAAGTTATCTTTGTCAATACTGATCTGGTATAGTGATAGTAGAAGATCAAGAATTCAGGGAAATGTATTATTATAATTGCTTGTGAAGAAAAAATTTAAAACAAATATTCACTTACCAATGTTAAATTTACTGAGATTTGGTGTTGGATGCAATAAAAGGGCTATAAAATTAAAATGCTTTGTTAAAAAATAAATTATGTTATTCAAATTGTCATAAATAAAGGGAAATAAAGAATTGTTTCAGAAAATAAAACTTTAATAAAGATACGTAAAACAAGCACAAGCTTTGGCCCAAAATTCTTCTCAGAAATCAAATTGGAAGCTACCAATGCCAAATCCAATGCATCAGTGTATCAGAAGTCTTTCTAATAACCACAAGGATATTTGTCAAAAGAATGAGGGACTTGGAATTAGACAACCTGGATTTGATTCCTAACTTTGTTCTTGCTAGCTTTTGGAATTTGGACAAATGATTTAATCTACTTAAGCCTAGGCATCTCTTGTCCTAAAATAATAAAACATAGCACCTAAACAATCCTATCATCAACTGCTTATTTAGCTGATGACCTAGAATTGAAATGTCTGGAAAACATGACCAAGCATTCATTTTATAGATTAACTTTAGCTTCTTCAGGGATATAACTGCTTATTTTTATGGCCCTTCCTCAAATTCCAGCTCAGCTGTATCATTGTTCCAAATTCTGTCAATTAGTAAGATTTAAAACACACCCCAGATTTTCTTAGAATAAAGTAGAAACATATATTTGAATTATTTTAAAATGCAGCAAGTAACTCTATTTATTACATAATGTTCTATATATTCCAAAATGTATTTGAAGCAGATACATATATCATTTACTCCAAAATATACCTGGTTAATATGTTTTGTAATTTGGATCACTTACCATTATCTTTAGCAACCCAAGAGGTTACCAGATTTAGGCTACAGGGTTTTTTGTTGTTTTGTTATTTTTTTTTTAACCAATAAATATAAAAACTAAAAAAAGATACTTCCTTGGGAAAGAATCCATGTAGCAATGTAGAAGACACCAGTTTGATCCCTTGTCTGGGAGGATCCCACAGCTGCAGAGAACCTAAGCCCATGCACCACAACTATTGAATCTGTGTTCTAGAGCATAGGAACCATAACTGCTGAGCCTATATGCTGCAGTAACGAAGCCTGTGAACACTAGAGTCTGTACTCTGCAATAAGAGAAGCCACTGTTTAAAACTCAACATTCAAAAAACTAACATCATGGCATACTGCCCCATCAGTTCATGGGAAATAGATGGGGGAACAATGGAAACAGTGAGAGGCTATTTTCTTGGGCTCCAAAATCTCTGCAGATGATGACTGCAGCCATGAAATTAAAAGATGCTTGTTCCTTGGAAGAAAAGCTATGACCAACATAGACACCGTATTAAAAAGCAGAGACATAGCTTTGCCGACAAAGCTCTGTCTAGTCAAAGCTATGGTTATTCCAGTCGTCATGTACGGATGTGAGAAGAACACTCATTCGTGTCCAACTCCTTGTGATCCCATGGACTATACAGTCTATGGAATTCTCTAGGCCAGCATGCTGGAGTGATTAGCTTTTCCTTTTCCCAGAGGATCTTCCCAACTCAGGGATCAAACCCAGGTCTCCTGCATTGCAGGCAGATTCTTTATCAGCTGGGTCACAAGTTGGACTAAAAAGCTGAGAATCAAAAATTGATGCTTTTGAACCATGGTGTTGGAGAAGACTCTTGAGAGTCTCTTGGACTGCAAGAAGATCAAACCAGTCAATCCTAAAGGAAATCAGTCCTGAATATTCATTGAAAGGACTGATACTGAAGCTGGAGCTCCAATACTTTGGCCACCTGATGCAAAGACTGACTCATTGGAAAAGACCCTGATGCTAGGAAAGACTGAAGACAGGAGGAGAAGGGGATGACAGAGGTGAGATGGTTGGATGGTATCACTGACTCAATGGACATGAGTTTGAGCCAGCTCTGGGAGTTGGGGATGGACAGAGAAGCCTGGGATGCTGCAGTCCATGGGGTCACAAAGAGTTGGACATGACTGAGTAACAACTGAACTGCAGTGAGAAGCCCATGTACCACAACTAGAGAGTAGCCTCTAGTCCCTGCAAATAGAAAAAGCCCATATGCAGTAAGACTCAGCATAGCCAAAATAAATTAAAATTTTAAAATACTAAAATTTATATAAATTATTAAAAAGGAATATGAAAATACAGTGAGTATGTATTTTTTTTTCTCTTGTGAGTCCCTTGGACAGCAAGGAGAGCAAACCAGTCAATGCTAAAGAAAATCAACCCTGAATAATCTTTGAAAGGACTGCTAAAGCAGCTCTAATATCTTGGCCACCTGATGCAAAGAGCTGACTCATTGGAAAAGAACATAATGCTCAGAAAGACTGAAGGCAGAAAGAGAAGGGGGGGGTGACAGAGGATTAGATTGTTGGATGGCATCATCGACTCAATGCATATAAGTCTGAGCAAACTCTGGGTGATAGTGAAGGTCAGGGAAGCCTGACATGCTGCAGTAACGGAGTTGGAAAGAGTTGGACATGACTGAGTGACTGAACAACAACAACAATTATTTATTCTAATTTATTGAACATGAATAGGATTCTGGAGCTCAGGCTGGGGTCAGACCAATCTGATTCTACTACTTGATGATATTTTCTAAGCTTTTGTTGATCAAAGTATTAGTTCACAGAACTGTAGCATCCACACCAACTGGGAACTTGTAACAAATATATACTTTCAGTTCCCAAACCATACCCCCTTCAGTTTAGCAACATCTGCAGGCAATGGCACCCCACTCCAGTACTCTTGCCTGGAAAATCCCATGGATGGAGGAGCCTGGTAGGCTGTAGTCCATGGGGTTGCTAAGAGTTGGACACGACTGAGTGACTTCCCTTTCACCCTTCACTTTCATGCATTGGAGAAGTAAATAGCAACCAACTCCAGTGTTCTTGCCTGGAAAATCCCAGGGACAGGGGGCCTGGTGGGCTTCTGTTTATGGGGTTGCACAGAGTTGGACACAACTGAAGTGACTTAGCAGCAGCAGCAGCAGCAGCATTTGATTTAGAAGTTTTGAGAAGCATTGCTGTTCATGTAATTTATGTAGGTTCACAAACTAAATGACCTATTGTATTAATTACATCTTTGTCATCATTTCATTATTTCAAAGGACCCGTGGAGTACAATAATCTGTCAGGCAAAACTGTTTATGCCAGAGTAGCTTTAACCAACATTTCTACAGAAATAGAAAGTTGGAACTTATGTGTTTCCATTATATACAGGATGTTAATCAATTAGACAAGTTGAAAAATTCCTTTCCATACAGAGAGCAAAAGAAACCATTCATTTAACTACTGATTTTCCTGAAATGAAAAATCATTGAATATATATGACTTACATCTCTGTGTATCCGTCTGTTTCTTTCTGAAACAGTGATTTCAGTATATATATATGAACACACAATGGTGTGGTCATTCACCTAGAGCCAGATATCTTGGAACATGAAGTCAAGTGGGCCATAGGAAATGTTAACTATAAGCAAAGCTACTAGAGTTGATGGGATTCCAGCTGAGTAATTTAAAATCCCAAAAGATGATGTTTAAAGTGGTGCACTCAATATGTCAGCAAATTTGGAAAATTCAGCAGTGGCCACAGGAAGGAAAAGGTCAGTTTTCATTCCAATCTCAAAGAAAGTCAATGCCAAAGAATGCTCAAACTATCATACAATTATACTTATTTCACATGCTAGTAAGGTAATGCTCAAAATCCTTTAACTGCTGCTGTTGCTAAGTCACTTCAGTCGTGTCTGACTCTGTGCGCCCACATAGATGGCAGCCCACCAGGATCCTCCATCCCCGGGATTCTCCAGACAAGAATACTGGAGTGGGTTGCCATTTCCTTCTCCAATGCATGCATGCATGCTAAGTCACTTCAGTCATGTCCGACTCTGTGCAACCCCATAGACAGCAGCCCACCAGGCTCCTCTCTCCCTGGGATTCTCTAGGCAAGAATACTGGAGTGGGTTGCCATTTCCTTCTCCAACTAGGCATCAGCAATATCTGAATCTAGAACTTCAAAATGTACAAGCTAAGTTTAGAAAAGGGAGAGGAAGCATAGATTAAATTGCCAACATTCACAAGATCATAGGGAAAAAAAAGGAATTCCAGAAAAACAACTATTTCTGCTCAATTGACTGCACTAAAGCAGTTGACTGAGTGGATCACGACAAACTGGGAAATTCTTAAAGAGATGAGAATACCTGAACACCTTACCTGTCTTCTGAGAAAATCTGTTTACGGGTCAAGAGACAACAGTTAGAACAGGAGAACTGACTGATTCAAAATTGGGAAAGGAGTATGACAAGGCTATGTATTGTTGCTTGTTTATTTAACTTATATGCACAGTACATCATGTGAAATGCCAAGCTGGATGAATCCAAGTGGGAATCAAGATTACAGTAAGAAATATCAACAACCTCAGATATGAAGATGATACACTCTATAGCAGAAAGTGAAGAGGAACTAAAGAGCCTCTTGCTAAAGGTGAAAGAGGAGAGTGAAAAACTCACTTTTAACTCAACATTCAAAAAACTAAAATCATGGCATCTGGTCCCATCACTTCATGGCCAATACATGGGGAAAATTTGGAAACAGTGACAGATTTTCTTTTTTTGGGTTCCAAAATCACTGCTGTTGGTGACTGCAGCCATTAAATTAAAAGATGCTTGTTCCTTGGAACGAGAGCTATGACAAACCTAGACAGAGTATTTTACAAAAACCAAACTCATCCCTTTGCTGACAAAGATCCATATAGTCAAAGCTGTGGTTTTCCAGTAGTCATGTATGGATGTGAGAGTTGGACCATAAAGAAGACTGAGAGCCAAAGAATTGATGCTTTTGAATTGTGGTTCCGGAAAAGACTCTTGAAGAGAGTCCCTTGGACTGCTAGGAGATCAAACCAATTAATCCTAAAGGAAATCAACCCTGGATATTTACTGGAAGGACTGATGCTAAAGCTATAAGCTCCAATACTTTAGCCACCTGATGTGAAGGGTGAAACATTAGAAAAGGCCTGGAAGCTGGGAAAGATCGAAGGCAAAAGGAGAAGAAAGCCACAGAGGATGAAAGAGTTCGATAGCATTACTGACTCAGTGGTCATGAATTTGAACAAACTCCAGGAGATAGTGAAGGCTGAGGAAACCTGGTGTGATGGACTTAGTGTAATTATTACACTTAGAGGGTAAGAGTCGGATATGACTTAGCGACTGTTCAACAAAAAGAACATGAGAACAATCATCTTTACTCACTGCCTTTTCAACCTTTTTTGTTTTCTTTATATCCTCAAACATGAAAATATATACAGCATTGTCAAGGAACCATAATGAATAAAGAGAATAATATCTTAAAATGTTTCATTTCTTCAAAAGTTTCATTTGATAGCCATCTCCTCTGTCTCTTTTAGAAAAAATTGTATTGTTATATTAAATTTAAACTCATTTTGTATTGCAGAGCATCCAGTGTTGATAATAACAATGGCTTATAATATAAAACAGTCTTTAAGTAATTATTAAATATTAGTCATAATGATTATCAATTAGCTTCCTATAGCTTCCCATATTAGCTTCCCATAACCAATAATCATAATGGTTATGGTTATTATCCCCATTTTATAGATGAGGAAACAAAAATTCAGAGAAGTGATGTGACTTTCCTAAAACTTGAGTCTTTATAGATCTTCCTAACTTAAAAAAAATTGCTAATAATTTTGTATTACTATACCTTAACAAGAGAATTCCCATCTTAAAAGGAAAAAAATATGTTTCTTTCTATATTTTCTTCAGGGCTTAAACATATAGAATTTGAAACAACTATTTGTGACTGTTCAAAGGCTTTGCTTCAAAATATATTGGCTTGGAATTTTTATAAATAAATAAGTGTGTATTGAATTATTAGATAAATGAATCAGCTACATAAATTTTGTAAAAATCCATATATGCATTTATTTTTTGTCCAAATATGTTTCCTTTCATGATTCAAGTTTCTTCCAAACAACAGTTTATCTTCAAGCTGTGGACTGGTCTTCTCTTGAGTCAAATATGTGTAATGTTATGAAAAGAACCAAGAATAAATAGATGTTTATTTTAAAATAATTACCAAAATAGACCTAGACTAACATCTAAAATAGCACCATTGCTGTGCGTTTAATGCATCACAGTAGATTTGTCTTAAATACTTTGTTTCACCAGTAGAGCTAGAAGGAAATGTGTTATTAATTTTTATTATCTGATTCAACTACAATCTGCAAAAAAATCATTAATAGTTTCTCTCATGGATGCACAGAGAATTACCTTTTTATGCATCAGTGCTTATGTTAACTTACTATTGTTATTTAAAGTTTTATTATCATAAAAGTATATATAAAATGATTTGACACAGGAACATCACCTAAGTGAGAAATAAGTTATAGATAAATTTGAAGAAAAATTTCAAAGGTACTTAAAGATGATCACCTACCTTATTATGCATTCACAAAAAAATTATATTTAGGATTGCTTGCTTTTTCTAGTATAAGAAAATCTTCCAAAGAGGAGTGACTGAATAAAAATTCATTTTTTAGTACAATAGTATACTACTGCCTTTACAAAAGCAATTGTTAAATATTCAGGAAATGATTTTAGATGTTAGCATTAAGTACAATTGGAAATTCAGAATGACTTTGTTTCTAGTAAATGAGAGATAATATTTTATTGTGATAATATCTCTTGATACTGACTGAAGTATTATAGTCTAGCATTTATAAAGACTATAAAGTGCTGATGATTTTAAACTATCTTGCAAACTTAGATTTACCCACTCTGATGTTTTGGAAGAATGCTAACTATATTCAATTTTTGTTATTCCCAGTAATTATGTTCTATAAAGTCTCTGCAAAAACTGAATCATTCACTATTCAGTGAATACTGATCCATTTTTCCTAGGGCCCTCTCAGGTGGTGCTAGTGGTGAAGAATCCGCCTGCCAATACAGGAGATGTAAGAGACAAGGGTTTGATCCCTGGGTCAGGAAGATCCCCTATAGGAGGAGATGGCCACCCACTCTAGTATTCTTGCCTGGAGAATCCCATGGACAGAGGAGCCTGGTGGGCTTCAGGCCATGGGGTCTCAAAGAGTCAGACACAACTGAAGTGACTTAGCACAAACCATTGTTCCTAGGAGAAATACAAAATTCATTTCCTGCAAGCTTCTAGTCCTAACATTTTTTGTCAACAAATCAAAACATAGCTTTGTTTTATATATGCTTATTTTAAAGACACCTAATTTAATACAGCATTGCTTTATTAAAATTGAACTCACAGTCAGTGGCCTTCCCAGTGGCTCAGTGGTAAAGAATCTGCCTGCCAATGAAGGAGACACAGGAGACACCAGTTCAATCCCTGTGTTGGGAAGATCCCCTGGAGGAGGAAATGGCAACCCACTCCAGTTTTCTTGCCTGGAAAATCCCATGAACAGAGGAGCCTGGCAGGCTATAGTCCTAACATCTGTATTCTCTTTAGATGGTACATCAGAGCTTTCCTGCACTTTTAGTAGATAGACAGCACTTTGATATTACTCTTGAGGGCAATTTAGAAACGTGAAATAATCAACAAAAAAACACAAAAAACAGAAGAACTGTGGCACTTAAATAGACTACAAAAAGAACAATTGTTTACAGTATGAGGACTGAGACAAGAAGGTAAGCTGTCGTTTTATTTGACATCAGCTGGAAATGTGTGTTGAGTAATTTGAACATTTGTCATTCTGTGTATATCCCCACATGACCAGAAAACACCACAGGTGTTTTGTAGTTGTTTCTGTTTTACTTTTTTTTTTTAATTGGAGTATATTTGATTTACAATATTGTGTTAGGTATACAACACAGTGGTTTAGTTATACACACACACACACACACATATATACACACATAATTTATATAATACCTATAAGTGTATTTTGTATATATGTGTGTGCATATGTATATATATATTCATTTTCTAATTATTTTCCCTTATAGGTATTACATAAATTGTGTATGGCTCCCTGTGCTATACAGTAGGTCCTTGTTGGTTATCTACTTTATGTATAGTTGTTTGCATATGTTAATCCCGTGACTATTGTTCTGGGAGGGTCATACAGAAGTTTTGGTGAAAAGAGATTCTCAAACATAGAATCGATGAACAATGAGGATCCACTGTACTTGGTTTTACTTATTTCACTTAGAATGACTGTTTACTTAAAAATTGAATTCTGCTCTATTCAGTGCTTTCTTTTCTGTGCTTTCTTGCTGTCTATGTGTGTCTTCTTTTTGGTGATTTGACATAAGAAGGATAGGCTTAAATGAGATTCTAATGAGAAGAATCAGTTTCTTGTTTTTGTCTAAGCTAAGAGTTATTTCACTAAAGCACATCACTTCTCTGTATCACCATTAAGCATCTACTCCGTTTGGTTCTTGGAGCTCAAGAGATATTCTTACATAGTCACTTCATGCTTAGTATTATACAGGTTGAACCATATCAGTAATACCATAAAGTTGAGAAAAAATGATATATTTTTGGCAAGTATGTTACCTTAAAGATTTATCCCTGACAGTTATTAATTCTATGATTTTGGAAAATTGCTTTACATATTCAGTAACTTAGATTTCTAATTCTTAAATAAGCTTAATATATAATATATTTACTATTTAATGAAAATATACATTTCAAGTCATTCATGGTGCCTGTCACAGAGTAGGCAGTATGCTATACTTTCCCCTATACAGTAAAAATATATGATATATATGAAAGGCACAATACAGAAAATGCTGTCTTACCATAGAAAATAAAGTATACTTTGCTTAAGGTTAAAAACACAAAAGGTAATTAACTTATATCTCTTAAGGGTAAATTAAAAAGCAAAAAAAGAATAAAGGAAGAACTAAAAAATCTCATTATAACCACTTGTTTTTCCAAATGCAATGATTATATGACTGAGCTCATATGGTCTTGAGGGAAGTACAAAACAGCTTGATAACATGTGAAATATATGAAGTGATATATCCGTTTTTTACCTTAAAATAAAGTTAAAGGGCAATTTCTTAAAAAAAAATGTAAGAGGTTTTACAAGTTTCAACTGAACTAAGCAATGCATTTTGAAAAAGCACCATAAAGAGAAATGTGTCTAAGGAATTAGTTGGCAGGTATGGCAAAACAACTTAGAGAAAGTGGGAAAATATGTCTGTAGGCAAACTATCTTGACCCAGAAAATTTCAAAAGCATCAAACACAACATGAACATTTTTCACTTTCTTGACTTATTTCATTTGAGCCACCTAACTCACCAAGGAGTACTTCTTGAAATTAACAAAGTTCACCATGCCTAAAGCCATTTAAGAAAAAAAAAAAAAAAAGCAACAACAAAAAAGGAAAAAGCCAAGTCAATAGATGGCATTTTTTTTCCCCCTTTTATCTGATGATAACCAAAGAACTAAGAGACTTAAAGTACTTCTGAGTTTTTTCTGATAATAATATTTGAAATGAGCTTTTAAAAGACATTGCAATGCATTATAAAATAGATACATGTTAGCAGAGGATAAGTAGTGACTGATTGATTAAAAATGGTGAATGCTATTTTCTAATCTCTCAAAAGGAAATATAACTGGCATTTACAATAATTCTAGCCTAGTGTATTTTAATCATCTGGAACAAATACTCTCCTAATTTAAGAGGTTTTGAAAATATAAGCACTTGTCTCACATGCTAGTAAATCGCACAACTGCACTTATCTCACATACTAGCAAAGTAATGCTCAAAATTCTCCAAGCCAGGCTTCAAAGGTACATGAACCGTGAAGTTCCAGATGTTCAAGCTGGATTTAGAAAAGGCAGAGGAACCAGATATCAGATTGCCAACATTTGTTGGATCATAGAAAATGCAAGAGAGTTCCAGAAAAACATCTGCTTTGTTGAGTATGCCAAGGCCTTTGACTGTGTGGATCATGATAAACTGTGGAAAATTCTAAAAGAGATGGGAATACCAGTCCACCGGACCTGTCTCCTGAGAAACCTGTATGCAGGTCAGGAAGCAACAGTTAGAACTGGACATGGAACAACAGGCTGGTTCCAAATAGGGAAAGGAGTACAAGGTTTTATATTGTCACCTTGCTTATTCAATTTATATGCAGAGTATATCATGTGAAATGCTGGGCTGGATGAAGCAGAAGCTAGAGTCAAGATTGCTGGGAGAAATATCAATAACCTCAGATACACAGATGACACCACTCTTAAATGGCAGAAAGTGAAAAGAACTCAAGAGCTTCTAGATGAAAGTGGAAGAAGACAGTGAGAACGTTGGCTTAAAACTCAACATTCAGAAAAACAAGATCATGGCATCTAGTCCCATTACTTCACGGCAAATAGATGGGGAAACAAAGGAAACAGTGACCAACTTGTTATTTTTTTGGATTCCAAAATCACTGCAGATGGTGACTGGAGCCATGAAATTAAAAGACACTCCTTGGAAGAAAGGCTATGACCAACCTAGACAGTATATTAGAAAGAAGAGACATTACTTTCCCAACAAAGTCCATCTAGTCAAAGCTATGATTTTTCCAGTAGTCATGTGCAGATGTGGGAGTTGGATTATAAAGAAAGTTGAATGCCGAAGAATTGATGCTTTTGAACTGTGATGTTGAAGAAGACTCTTGAAAGTCGCTTGGACTGCAAGGAGATCCACCCAGTCCATCCTAAAGGAAATCAGTCCTGAATATTCATTGGGAGGACTCATTCTGAAGCTGTAACTCCAATACTTTGGCCATCTGATGTGAAGAACTGACTCATTGGAAAAGACCTCAATGCTGGAAAAGACTGAAGAGAGGAGGAGAGGATAACAGAGGATGAGATGGTTAGATGACATCACCAACTGAATAGATATGAGTTTGAGCAAACTTCAGGAGTTGGTGATGGACAGGGAAGCCTGGCATGCTGCCGTCCATGGGGTCGCAAAGAGTGGCACTTGACTGATTGACTGAACTGAATTGAAAATATAAACTGTATTACCTTAACAAGAATGTAAGGAGTGTTGTAATTTTGCTACATCAATAAATCAGAATTTTATAGGTGTCTAATTATGTTATTGTCTATAATGTTGCAAATATGTATAATAGAAACATTTGTGTTGTAGCCTTTAAAAATAGGAATGAGGGCTCTTTTAATTGATTCTTGATTTCAGTCCTTCATTTAAATAAATAGAAATTGATGGCAATTGTTTTGATCAACTTAGGGCAAAAAGATTGGCATCAATAATTTTTATCATTAATCTAAAAACAGTGGGGAAGTCAGGAGTTTTGGAAAACTGAAAACTAACAATTTCACATATCATATATATGAGGAATGCCAAAAATAACAACAAAAAAGTGACAGAAGTAATGCAAAGCCAGTGGTTACTCTCTGTCTCTTTATGTTTCAAAAAAGTGAATTTCAGGAGTAACCAAATTTGAATTGATTAAAATGATTTTTATTGGAGAAAATATTAAATAACCAAGACAGTAGCAATGATTTCGTTTTAATCTCAAATTGATGTGTTTTCACTTCATCTGTTAAAGCTTTCTGATGCAGCCTGGGAGGATTACCTCCACTCTCTGTTCAGCCTTTAAAATCCACCTGCAAAAGGAAGTTTCATAAAATGTTCGTCAGTTCTCTTTTGAAGGTTTACCTCTTTAGAAATGTTTTATGGACTCCACTGCACCTATGTCAGGTAGCCTGTGGCCAGAGAAAAATAGAAAGTACCAATGGAATTGCTGACCTAAGTTAAATATCCTTTCACTGAGACTCAGAGGGCTACTATGGCACCCAGATTGGGTTTTCTATTTTAGCCTATCTCACGTATGCTTTCCTGAGCCTTTTACTCTGCGCTTGTTTATTTACTATCCTCTCCTTGACTCACTCTGAAATATTTTTCATGCAGATGATAGAAGGTATTTTGGACTAAGCAGAAAGCCCAAATGGGTTCTGTCTTCTGTGTTCTTTTCTAAGCTGCCCTAAATAACTCATATTGTGATGCTTCCCCATTTAGTGACTCTTCAGTCCCTCAGAGCTAGTCTAGTGTGGCAGGCTAAGCACTTGAGCTAAAACAAATCCCTTCTGAACCATAGGTATTTCATAAAGGGACTTCTCAATAGGAGAAATGCACAGAAATCCGAACCCAAGGCTGTGCTGCTTCCTTTTGATCCTAAGGAGGTGGTTTCCACATCAAAAGACATGACTGACCCAAGGGTAGCAGCCTCTATTGGAGCCTAGGTATGTCACTGTTACCATAGGTACTAAAAAAAATAGAAATAAAAAGGAATTCAAATAAATTTTCACTAGACCAGTGGGAAACTATTTTCACCTTATGTTTTAAGCTACCCTAGAATGACAGTAATGCAGAGGATCTAAGGAAGAGAATGAAATTTACCTTACTTGGTTCAGTGAAATTTAAAAAAAAAAGAAAAAAAAGAAACACTAGATTAAAATTCTGCCTTTTTTGGAGTGTCAGAATCTCTCCTCTTTTAAATGCTTGATATTCTGGTGACTAAAGTTGCTATAATTAAACACCAAACCACAAAGGATATAAATGTGGATATTTAGAAAACTGGGAAATACTTAAGGTTTACCCATTGTGTATAAAATTCTAAGAATTATAGAATGTCCACATTAAAATATGTAGTAAAGAATGTGGATACATTATTGAAAAGAACCTTGGACTAGTTAATTTTCTAAAAGTTTGTAACTAATACAAATTTAGCCATATTTTCCTTATATATTATTGTGTTTTTTAATATATCTTTCTATAAGCTAGGATGCAGTCTAATTATTCTGTCAACTCTAGAGTCTTGTTTAAAGACAATATAAAATGATGTCATGCCAAATGCACTTTAAAAGAGTTGCCCTATCTTAAGGAAGTGTAAAAATGCAAAGAAAATATGAAATTGGAGCTTTTATTTTTTTCCTTTCTTCTTTATTTTTTCATTAGTTTACTTGGTCATAATAACATTAAATGTAGCATAAAGCCACATATACTAAGTTGTATTATTACATCAGAAAATTCAATTTGGTTCTTACATGATATTGAAGTAAAAGAACATAATGTTTTCTGATGATGCCATTGAAAAGCAAATTCTTACAATTGGTAACAATATTCAAATTTTGTTTAGGGTAAGAACACTTTCATGGTTACCAAAGGACCTTCATATTTAATTATAGAAATTGTTCCCACTTTATAAAGAAAATAATTTGCCAACTTAGATTTAACACAGTCAGAACACTTGGCACTGAATTAACATTTTGAATTCTGCCTAGTCATTAATGTATTAATGGGATAGATTCCCAAAATTAAGGTCAGTTTACAAAAAGTCACACTAAGGTAATATCATAACAGTATGCTATGAAGTAGACTTTTATTTCAATCTCTTTAGAGGGAGGAAGATGGTCACTTGAGAATCTATAATAAAGGCCCATGTTTACTATTTGGGCAACAAATAAAAAAATTATTGTCAGGAGAGTGTATTCTCCTTGGTTCTGTCTGGTGCTGTGACTTTTATTTTATAGAATTATTTTTTATAACTATCAGCTTCTGTTTCTCTTTTCATAATATATTATCAACACTAACCTACATTATTGGTTTTTGTTTTTTTATATGTTTTATGTATTACTGTTGTTTTATCTTGACTAAATATAGTATAAAAATTTATTCAACTTTATCACAATGCCTGAAAAAGAGGACAGGGTCACTTGTTCAGGTATAAACATTATATGCTAGTATGAAATTTTAACTCTTTAAACTCAGACTTAAAATATAATTTTCAGCTTCTCTAATTTTCTTGTGTATGACCACTGCTTTCTTTTGGGTATGGGGATGAGAAATAAGCATTTTGTTTCCTGATTGTAAGTGAGTCAAACTTGGTAAAAGGTAGCCAGTAAATACGTAGATTTTTATCTATTGCTTCCCGAAATTCCAATAATATAAGAAAAAGAAGGTTAAAAAGCAGAGGCAGAGGGAGATAGGGAGCAAAATTCACAAGGTCAAAGATACAGGAGAAAAAGCAACATAAGCAAAATGCTGGAAGCTGGTAATAAGTGCACTAGTGACAACTGACTTATCAGATAAGAAAAAACAGACTTAAGCTGGCAGGAAAAAAATGCCTAGGAACAAACCCATTTTCAGGGCAGTATCCCAGAAATCCACAGGAATTTTCACACTGGTACTCTTGAAAGTACAGATATCTCTGGAGCTAACATTTCCTTGTGTGGTGCATCCAGGCTAGAGGTTTACTCTCTCGAGAGTTTCAACAGGCATCATGTTGAAGAATCAGAAGGAGCTGATGGTAATAACACATGCTGAAAAGCAGAGAAAAGAGTAGAAGCTTGCATCCTTGAGCACAGAAAGGACAGAAATGTTCCCATCCAAAGCCCTGCTACCCTCACAGAGATTCTGGTAGATTTTAGAGTTCTTAACTATCAACTATGGACAAAGAAGCAGGAATCACTAGACAACTGAGGAAATCTTCTAATATGAAAGAATACTAACACGATGAAGGACTAAGGTAGAAACAGACAACATATGGAGTAGAAAAGATTAAAAAAAAATCTATACTCAATATCCTAAATAAAGACATTATATATATATATATATATATTTCAATGGTATTCTATCCATCTACTCTAAAGTCTGTATAAAGTAAAATATTCCAAGGACATGTAAATAAATCTTTGGTAAATATATATATTGATAGTAATGAAATATATATATATATAATGATAGTAATAAATAAATATATATATATATAATGATAGTAATGAAAATAATCAAGATATGTATCAGGATATAAAATAATCAAGATATGTATCAGGATACAAAATAGAAAAAAATAAGTCATATTAGAGAACAAAGCTTCTGAAAATAACAGAGAAGAGATAAGAAAATTAGAGAATCAGTGCTGAAACTTTCTATGTGGTTATTAAAAGGTTCCAAAACAGGGAGTACAGGGAATGCCAGAGAAGATATTTTGATTGTTTCTTGTTTAAAATTACCCACCACTAAGTGGTGGGTGTGGATAAACAAAGAAAAGTCCACACTGATGTAAACTTTAGAACATTAGGATTAAAGCCCTAATGTCATTCAAATTTTAGAAGAAAGCCCTTAAGTCATCTAAGAATAGGGGGAGAAATGACACATTTTATTTCATCACATCAATACCAAAAGTTAGAAACAGTGAAGCACTTTCTTCAAAATTTTGAGTCATCAAATGCCCAATCTTTAATTGGTTATATAGACTAGCAACCCAGTTTACTCATGTACTTATCCTAGTATCCAAGCATTTTTGAGTACTTGTAATGCTTCAGTCATTGAGATAGTGGAGGACAGAGGAGCCTGGTGTGCCTCAATCCATGGGGTTTCAAAGAATCAGACACAACCTAGTGACTGAACAACAATAACAGAATTATCCTCAGTCATTGTTATAGGTACTAAGGAGAAAAATATGTTCTAAAATCCTTTAGTGTAGTTTATGTTTTAATAGTAGGATCAAAATAAATAGGTAAAAATAGAAAATTTTAGACCTTGATAAGCGCTGAGTACAATAAATAAAGTCTTCATTGAAAATGGATTTTTGAATAAACAAAAGAAGTAACCTAGTAATAGAATTTGGATAATTGTATCCAAAGAGTTCTAAAGGAAACAAAAGGCTTGAACTTGAACTGTACATACGATATAGCATATCCAAATTATAGGAAGAAGTTAGTATGCTTTAAGCTATGAGAGAAAAGAAGATCAAGACAAGAGATCAGTAAACTAAGGATAGAACTGGGGTTATATGTCAAATATTGAAGATCATATTAAAGACTTTGGGTAAAGTCTGAGTGAAATGGAAAGCTGGAAAAGAGTTTGAACATTTTAGACTTTAATTTTAACACAAATATGATGCAGGGACAGAATGAAGAACATCAGTTATGAGGGTACTGCAATGGTTCAGGAAGGGGCAAAGGTGGCTTAGACTGAGTTGTGGCAAGAAGAGTGAGGAAACATGGGTGAATCCTGGCTATTTTAGAAGAATGCCAGGTTTTGAAGGTTAAGCTCTTAGAATTTGCTGATGGACTAGATTTAGAGTGTGAAAACAAGAAAGCTGTTAAAAATAATGTCAAGATATTTAATTTGAACAATTGAAATAATAGGCTTGCCCTTTAGTGGAATAGACATGATCACAGTATACACATGTTTGTTGAGCCATCATTATCTCCATTTAGAAAAAGTATATGTGAAATGCCTGGTTATCATTGAAGAGGCTATGTCAAGAAGGTCGTTATAAATGTAGATATGAAAGACAGAAGAGAAGTTCTGATTATACTCATCATAATGTACATGGTAGTTAAAGACAAGAAAAATGCATATGATCGCATAGATAGTGAGCATATAAAAAACGTGTTGTCCTTATTCCAAGAAAAAGGTAAACTCTGCATGACTGCCTAGTATGCTTTGTATCACATTCCATTATCAAAAATATCACTCCATCAGTTTTCCTATCTTCATGTACATGGTACCTGAAGATAAGGGAAGTACATTAAGATTGCCTAGGGTGTAAGCAAGGAGATAAAATAAAGAACCAAGCCTAGAAGCACATTTTTACATTGGTGAGATGAACCAGCTCAAGACTGACCAGCTAAAGAAAATAACCAGAAAGGTAAAAGGAAAATTAGATTAGAAGAATATCACAAAAACCAAGTGAAGAAGGTGTTTCAGAACAAGTGTTAATGGATAGTGTCAAATGCCACTGATTTTCAACAAAAGAAGGCTGAAGTAAGTTCATTGTATTTCACAACAAAAAATCATTGCTGATTTGATAAAGGAAGTTTATCTTGTAATTTTGAAGTGATGGGGCAGAAATCTAACTGTAGTCAGTTTAAGAGAGAATAGGCTGACATAAACAAGATATGATATGTTAAAAAACATACGATGTTTTGTTCCATAGAAGAGAAGAAAAATGAGATAGTAGTTGAAAGAAGAGAGAGATCAGGGCAATTTTTCTTTCTGGGAAAAATAATAGCATGGTTGTATGCTGATGAAAATGACCCAGAAGAGAGATAGAGAGACATCATGATGACGATAAAAATATGGGAAAATTGATAGAGTGATATCTTTATGAACTTGAGATGAAATTGAGTCTAAGACATGCTAGGCAATTATGGAGAGCTTACCTTTGCTTGGAATAAAGACAATGCATCATTAGTAACAGGAGAGATGAAACAGTTTGTCAGCTGAGATTCAAGCTGATAGATGGAAGCTGATAGACTGAAGGTTCCTTCTGATTGTTTCAGTTCTCTTAGTGATGTATGGAGCAAGATTATCATCATCTGAGAGTAAGGTTAGGGCAATTTAAGGAGAAAATAAAGTATAAAATAGATATGAAGGAGAGTCAGAGAGAAGAAGGAAGACTTTTCCAGACATTTGAGAATCAAAAAAATTATTCTTATTTGGCCTATTTTAGCAGAAAATCCCACTGGATATAAGTTTTACTACAATGAAGGAATTAAACAAGGCTGAGCATATGAAGATAAAATACAGGTGAGAGCAGAGGCAGAGGAAATTTCAAGGTATATCTCAGAATATCAGCTCTGCCTATATGTCCAACAACTGGGGAGCTGGGTGAGGCATAGCCCCAGGAAGGAATACAGCCACACACAGACAATGTGTAATTTTTACTTACTTAAGGCATTAAAATATTTCAGTAGTTAATATCACTTCTAGCCGAGTTGAACGAAAAAATACTAATAAACACAAAGAAACCAACCACATTAAATATTATACATATATAAATATATATTCAGTTCAGTTCAGTTCAGTCGCTCAGTCGTGTCCGACTCTTTGCAACCCCATGAGTCCCAGCACGCCAGGCCTCCCTGTTCATGACCATCTCCCGGAGTTCACTCAGACTCATGTCCACCATCTCATCCTCTGTCATCCCCTTCTCCTCCTGCCCCCAATCCATCCTAGCATCAGAATCTTTTCCAATGAGTCACCTCTTCTCATGAGGTGGCCAAAGTATTGGAGTTTCAGCTTTAGCATCATACCTTCCAAAGAAATCCCAGGGTTGATCTCCTGTAGAATGGACTGGTTGGATCTCCTTGCAGTCCAAGGGACTCTCAAGAGTCTTCTCCAACACCACAGTTCAAAAGCATCAATAAATATATATAATCTCACATAAATATATGAGATAGTTTATCAAACAAAAAAATCAGTCAAATAAGGCTCAACTATTAATTATATTTTTATATTCCAAATATAGTAAGCCCTAATTGCTCATCTGTCTCAAAATATCAAAATAATATCAGGAATATTTGAATGGATGTTGAAGGGGTAGGTTTTGAAAAAGTTAAACCACTTATTCCCATGAAGTTAGTAAAAAAATGTGATGTGAATTGAAACAGATATTAATGAACAGTTGTAACATGTGACATATAAATAAAATGTAAAAAAAAAAATGAAAACTAGATAAAAGAGGAATGAATTAAAAGTTCCTCTGAGCAGCAAATTAAAAAGTAGAAGCGGTACAGAAGAGAAAAGTTTTAAATTAGTTGTTAAACTAGACACGCGTGCGTGGTTGGTTGCTTCAGTAGAGTTCAGTTCAGTTGCTTGGTTGTGTCTGACTCTTTGAGACCCAAATGAATCACAGCACGCCAGGCCTCCCTGTCCATCACCAACTCCGAGAGTTCACTCAAACTCACATCCATCGAGTTGGTGATGCCATCCAGCCATCTCATCCTCTGTTGTCTCCTTCTCCTCCTGCCCCCAATCCCTCCCAGCATAAGGGTCTTTTTCAATGAGTCAACTCTTTGCATGAGGTGGCCAAAGTATTGGAATTTCAGCTTCAGCATTAGTCCTTCCATGAACACTCAAGACAGATCTCGTTTAGGATGGACTGGTTGGATCTCCTTGCAGTCCAAGGGACTCTCAAGAGTCTTCTCCATCACCGTTCAAAAGCATCAATTCTTCTGTGCTCAGCTTTCTTCACAGTGCAACTCTCACATCCATACATGACCACTGGAAAAACCATAGCCTTGACTAGATGGACCTTTGTTGGCTAAGTAATGTCTCTACTTTTGAATATGCTATCTAGGTTGGTCATAACTTTCCTTCCAAGGAGTAAGCATCTTTTAATTTCATGGCTGCAATCACCATCTGCAGCGATTTTGGAGCCCCCCAAAATAAAGTCTGACACTGTTTCGACTGTTTCCCCATCTATTTGCCATGAAGTGATGGGACCAGATGCCATGATCTTCGTTTTCTGAATGTTGAGCTTTAAGCCAACTTTTTCACTTTGCTCTTTCACTTTCATCAAGAGGCTCTTTAATTCTTCTTCACTTTCTGCCATAAGGGTGGTGTCATCTGCATATCTGAGGTTATTGATATTTCTCCTGGCAATCTTGATTCTAGATTGTGCTTCTTCCAGCTCAACATTTCTCATAATGTACTCTGCATGTAAGTTAAATAAGCAGGGTGACAATACACAGCCTCGATATCCTCCTTTTCCTATTTGAAACCAGTCTGTTGTTCCATGTCCAGTTCTAACTGTTGCTTCCTGACCTGCATATAAGTTTCTCAAGGGACAGGTCAGGTGGGCTGGTATTCTCATTTCTTTCAGATTTTCCCACAGTTTATTGTGATCCACACAGTCAAAGGCTTTGGCATAGTTAATAAAGCAGAAATAGATGTTTTTCTGGAACTCGTTTGCTTTTTCCATGATCCAGAGGATGTTGGCAATCTGATCTCTGGTTTCTCTGCCTTTTTTAAAACCAGCTTGAACATCTGGAAGTGCATGGTTCATGTATTGCTGAAGCTTGGCTTGAGGATTTTGAACATTACTTCACTAGCATGTGAGATGAGTGCAATTGTGTGGTAGTTAAGCATTCTTTGACATTGCCTTTCTTTGGGAATTGGAATGAAAACTGACCTTTTTTAGTCCTGTGGCCACTGCTGAGTTTTCCAAATTTGCTGGCATATTGAGTGCAGCACTTTCACAGCATCATCTTTCAGGATTTGAAATAGCTCAACTGGAATTCCATCACCTCCACTAGCTTTGTTCATAGTGATTCTTTCTAAGGCCCACTTGACTTCACATTCCAGGATGTCTGGCTCTAGATGAGTGATCACACCATTGTGGTTATCCGGGTCATGAAGCTCTTTTTTGTACAGTTCTTCTGTGAATTCTTACCACCTTTTCTTAATATCTTCTGCTTCTGTTAGGTCCATACCATTTCTGTCCTTTATCAAGCCCATCTTAAATGTTCCCTTGGTATCTCTAATTTTCTTGAAGAGATCTCTAGTCTTTCCCATTCTGTTGTTTTCCTCTATTTCTTTGGATTGATTGCTGAGGAAGGCTTTCTCATCTCTTCTTGCTATTCTTTGGAATTCTCCATTCAGATGCTTATGTCTTTCCTTTTCTCCTTTGCTTTTCACTTCTCTTCTTTTCACAGCTGTTTGTAAGGTCTCCCCAGACAGCCATTTTGCTTTTTGCATTTCTTTTCCATGGGGATTTTCTTGATCCCTGTCTCCTGTACAATGTCATGAATCTCCATCCATAGTTCATCAGGTACTCTGTCTATCAGGTCTAGTCCCTTAAATCTATTTCTCACTTCCACTGTATAATCATAAGGGATTTGATTTAGGTCATATGTGAATGGTCTAGTGGTTTCCCCCACTTTCTTCAATTTAAGTCTGAATTTGGCAATAAGAAGTTCATGATCTGAGCCACAGTCAGCTCCTGGTCTTGTTTTTTGCTGACCACATAGAGTTTCTCCATCTTGGGCTGCAAAAAATATCATCAATCTGATTTTGGTGTTGACCATCTGGTGATGTCCATGTGTAGAGTCTTCTCTTGTGTTGTTAGAAGAGGGTGTTTGCTATGAGCAGTGCGTTCTCTTGACAAATCTCTATTAGCCTTTGCCCTGCTTCATTCCGTACTCTAAGATGAAATTTGAAATTTGCCTTTTACTCCTGTTACTCCTACTTTTGCATTCCAGTCCCCTATAATGAAAAGGACATCTTTTTTGGGTGTTAATTCTAAAAGGTCTTATAAGTCTTCATAGAACCGTTCAACTTCAGCTTCTTCAGCATTATTGGTTGGGGCATAGGCTTGGATTACCATGATATTAAATGGTTTGCTTTGGAAATGAACAGAGATCATTCTGTCGTTTTTGAGATTGCATCCAAGTACTGCATTTTGGACTCTTTTGTTGACCATGATGGCTACTCCTTTTCTTCTAGGAGATTCCTGCCCACAGTAGTAAACATAATGGTCATCTGAATTAAATTAACCCATTCCAGTCCATTTTAGTTCGCTGATTCCTAGAATGTCGACGTTCACTCTTGCCATCTCCTGTTTGACCACTACCCATTTGCCTTGATTCATGGACCTGACATTCCAGTTTCCTATGCAGTATTGCTCTTACAGCATTGGACCTTGCTTCTATCATCAGTCACATCCACAACTGTGTGTTGTTTTTGCTTTGGCTCCATCCCTTCATTCTTTCTGAAGTTATTTCTCCACTGACCTCCAGTAGCATATTGGGCACCTACTGACCCAGGAAGTTCCCCTTTCAGCATCCTATCATTTTGCCTTTTCATACTGTTCATGGGGTTCTCAAGGCAAGAATACTGAAGTGGTTTGACATTCCCTTCTCCAGTGGACCACATTCTGTCAGACTTCTCCACCATGACCAGTCCATCTTGGATGGCCCCACATGGCTTGGCTTAGTTTCATTGAGTTAGACAAGGCTGTGGTCTGTGTGATCAGATTGGCTAGTTTTCTGTGAGTATGGTTTCAGTGTGTCTGCCCTCTGGTGCCCTGTCATAACAACTACCATCTTACTTGGGTTTCTATTACCTTATACCTGGAGTGTCTCTTCAGGGCTGCTCCAGCAAAGCACAGCTGCTGCTCCTTACCTTGGGCGAGGGATATCTCCTCATGGCCACCCCTCCTGACCTTGAACCTGGAGTAGCTCCTCTCAGCCCTCCTGCGCCTGCACAGCCGCTGCACCTTGGATGCGCAGTTGTTCCTCTTGGTTGCTTCAGTAATGTCCAATTCTTTGCAAACCTATGGACGGTAGCCCACCGTGCTTTTCTGTCCATTGGATTCTTCAGGAAAGAATACTGGAGTGGGTTGCCATTCCCTCCTCCAGGATGTTTTCCCCACCCACGGATTGAACCCACATCCCCTGGGTCTCCTGTACTGCATGCAAATTCTTTACTGCCAAGCCACTGGGGAAGCCCTAACTAGGCATAAGTTGATTTAAAAACAGCTATTTAATGATATGAAGTTATTTGCAGTAATTTTAGAAGTCAGAAATCCTACTATCAATGCTCAGTCATAACTCCTCCACTAGGAGCATTCATTAGTCACATTTGGACAAGTTTTAATTTTTCTCTACTTGTTTTAAAATATTACCAGAAGCAATAAATTGTTTGAAAATTGTTTAAAGTGATTATTTCTGTGTCCCATCTATATTTCACCAATGCATCATAGCACTTCTCACTTGAATGCCTGTATTCACCTTTGCCCTTTTATGAATACAAACTATTAATTCATGTGGGATACTTATTTCTGTGCTTGAGCAATCTCAATTCTTAGTTATATCTGGGATGACTATGAGTTTGCATTCTTGATAGCCCCAATTCAGTGTCATATTAAATGAAATATCTTATAAATATTTATCTTACTAAAATAAGTTATTTTTCTTTTACTATGCCTTAATTTGAGTTTGTTGATATAATATTATATTATATACAAAGGCTTTCATTTTTAAGACTCTTAGTTATTTTGTAATCGATACTGATCTTGGTCCATGAATTAAATGTGTTTCCTAACAATTTAAGGACTTTATCAGCATGGTAAGAAAAAAGGTAATATTCTTGCATCATTGTACATGACAAGAACTATTTTATTTACTTCATGTGTTTAGCACATTCTACATAAAAAATTACAAAAGCAAATAAAAGAGTACCTTTCAACACTTCACCTAAACATAGCCATAGTAAAGTGAAAGTCACTCCGTCCTGTCTGACTGTTGCCACCTCATGGAATATACAGTCCATGGAATTCTCCAGGCCAGAATACTGGAGTGGGTAGCCATTCCCTTTTCCAGGGAATCTTTCCAACCCAGGAATCAAATCAGGGTCTCCTGCATTGCAGGTGGATTCTTTACCAACTGAGCTATAATGGCATATAATGCTATATTTTCTCCTAGCCTTACCTATTGTATGTGTATGTGTGTGATAATTATATAATTAACTCCTGTAACATATATTTTTATCCCAATTTATTCATTTAATGCTATCTCCCATGAATTTTTAAAGTTAGTACTGCTACTCAATAATCATATGTGACTGAGGAAATTTAACAATATCACAATGAAGATGTATATATGGATTTATTTAAATTTTACTATGCTATTGGATATATAAATAGTTTTTAAAATTTTTAATTTAAAATAACCATTGTAAAAAATATTACATAAACCTTCAGTTATGTCAGCATATATGACATTGAAACCATACCCCATAAGGTTAAAAAAAAAATCCTGAAACCACACTTCAGATGTTAAGAGAAACAGATGATTAACAGAAATTCTCAAGCTTGTCTTACAGAACAACAGATAAGAGAACAGCTAGTTAAAACCACTCCCTTGTAGCACAGCAAAACGGTTGAAACTGGGTGGAACTAACGTGATTTAATTTTTAAAGAGAGTTGGACCATAAAAAAAGCTATGGGCCGAAGAACTGATGCTTTCAAACTGTGGTGTTGGAGAAGACTCTCAAGAATCTCTTGGACTGCAAGGAGATCAAGCCAGTCAATCTTAAAGGAAATCAAGCCTGCATATTCACTGGAAGGACTGATGCTGAAGCTGAAGCTCCAATAATTTGGTCAACTGATGTGAAAAGCTGATTCATTTAAAAAGACGCTGATGCTGGGAAAGATAGAAGGCAAAAGAGGGCAGCTGAGGATGAGGTGGTTAGATAGTATCACCAAGTCAATGAACATGAACTTGAGCAAACTCTGGGAGATGGGAAGCCTGGCGTACAGCAGTCCATGGGGTCCCAAAGAGTCAGACACTCCTTAGCAACCAAACAACAACGATGTGGTTAACTGGAGTTGTGCAGAATAGACTTGCTTGTCTGAAAGATGACCTTTTGTCATTTGAAGCCAAAACTTTACCCTCAGATCATACTCATGCCACCGTTTTCTAAACATGTATCCATGAAGAAGCATTTTACCTTCCACCACAGTTCCAGTCACACTATACTCTTCACTTGTAAGTTTCCAGAGTACCTCACCTTCAAGGAGATGAGTTTGAGACTTATTCTCACTCTACTCTGTTGGTTGCCTTGTAAATAAACCCTTCCTGTGCTACAAACCTCAGTGTTTCTGTGTTTGGCTTGCTACTTGTCAGCAAGGCAACCTGGTTTGGTAACACAATCTTTAATAGTTCTCAATAGAAACTACCTAACTTACCTTTTAAATGTTGCAGCAATTGATATCTTTTTCTGAAATATAAGACAGTGTTTTCCTGGTTATCCCTGAATTTTTTCATTTAAAAAAATGGCCAAAATTTGATAGGTGAATAATCTCAATTTTTTTCACATTTCACATTTTGCTTCTTTTTTGTTAATATTAATGTTAACATTGCTCTTATACTTACTTGATATATGATTTTTTGTTTTTCTCAGCAATGATGCAATTTCTTTTTTCAGTTAGTATGAAATCTTTATTAATAGAAGCAATAACACAATTTAAAATACCTGCTGCACACATTTTCCTCAATTAATTGTTTAGAGACTTGAAGTAAAAATGAATTAGGAAATGCTCTGTGCAGTATCATCTGCATTTCTGACCAGCTTAAAGGCATTAAGATCTTGGTAAAATATAAATCGTGTAATAGCATAGCTTTTGTGAAATGTCACGTCTATATTTTCAACAACTAAAAGCCTTGCCTTTATGCATTCATATACATGCATTTGTGAGAGATACATATAGTCTTGGGCTTCCCAGGTGGTGTTAGTGGTAAAGAACCAAGCTGCCAATGCAGGAGACGCAAGAAAGGAGGGTTCAATACCTGGGCCAGTAAGATGCCCTGGAAGCAGGCACAGAAACCCAATCTAGTATTCTTTTTTTTTTTTTTTTTTTTTTGAGAGGAGAATAAAGTTTATTAGAGTAGGAGACATGTAAGAACAGTGGGCCCGCTCAAGGAAGAATGGATGTTGAACAGGGAGTCCTTAGTCCACTTTTTTTTTTATTAGTCCACATTTATAGCCAGGGTACAAGGAGTGGGATAGGAGTCTTGCAGGTCATTTGCTGATTGGATGAGGCACATATACTGGGTGTGGGGAAGAGTAAGGCAAATAACTTCTCCCTATGGGGCAGGAGGGGAGACAGGTTATTCTGCTCAGGAGGATGTGAAATCAATTAATAGTTACAACATGGGGGAGGGAAGAACCATAAGGGTCTGGTTTTTCCGTTCCTGCATTCCAAGACCGTCCTTGGTTTTATCTGCTCTTTTCTCTTTGGGTCACCACAATCCTCTTTCCCTACATCACTGAATTTTCCCCCACTCCTTAATTGTTCCCATCACCTACACACACACACACACAAAAGGCCCTCCTGTGCCTCCAACCCCTTTCAGTTCTCATCCCATATCTCAAATCCTTTGCTAGAGTTGCTTCCACTTTCTCTCCTCTCTCTCTCTCTCTCTCTTTTTTTTTTTAATTTTTACTTTATTTTACTTTACAATACTGTATTGGTTTTGCCATACATTGACATAAATCCACCACGGGTGTATACAAGCTCCCAATCCTGAATCCCCCTCCCACCTCCCACCCCATATCATCTCTCTGGATCATCCCCATGCACCAGCCCCAAGCATCCTGTATCCTGTATCGAACATAGACTGGCACTTTGTTTCTTACATGATAGTATACATGTTTCAATGCCATTCTCCCAAATCATCCCACCCTCTCCCTCTTCCTCTCTCTCAGAGTCCAAAAGTCCGCTCTACACATCTGTGTCTCTTTTGCTGTCTCGCATACAGGGTCATCTTTACCATCTTTCTAAATTCCATATATATGTGTCTGTATACTGTATTGGTGTTTTCCTTTCTGGCTTACTTCACTCTGTATAATCGGCTCCAGTTTCATCCATCTCATCAGAACTGATTCAAATGCATTCTTTTTAATGGCTGAGTAATACTCCATTGTGTATATGTACCACAGCTTTCTTATCCATTCATCTGCTGATGGACATCTAGGTTGTTTCCATGTCCTGGCTATTATAAACAGTGCTGCAATGAACATTGGGGTACATGTGTCTCTTTCAATTCTGGTTTCCTCGGTGTGTATGCCCAGCAGTACGATTGCTGGGTCATAAGGCAGCTCTATTTGCAATTTTTTAAGGAATCTCCACACTGTTCTCCATAGTGGCTGTACTAGTTTGCATTCCCACCAACAGTGCAAGAGGGTTCCCTTTTCTCCACACCCTCTCCAGCATTTATTGCTTGTAGACTTTTGGATTGTAGCCATTCTGACTGGTGTGAAATGGTACCTCATTGTAGTCTTGATTTGCATTTCTCTGATAATGAGTGATGTTGAGCATCTTTTCATGTGTTTGTTAGCCATCCGTATGTCTTCTTTGAAGAAATGCCTATTTAGTTCTTTGGCCCATTTTTTGATTGGGTCGTTTATTTTTCTGGAGTTGAGCTGCATAAGTAGCTTGTATATTTTTGAGATTAGTTGTTTGTCAGTTGCTTCATTTGCTATTGTTTTCTCCCATTTAGAAGGCTGTCTTTTCACCTTACTTATAGTTTCCTTTGTTGTGCAGAAGCTTTTAATTTTAATTAGATCCCTTTTGTTTATTTTTGCTTTTATTTCCAGTATTCTGGGGGGTGGATCATAGAGGATCCTGCTGTGGTTTATGTCAGAGAGTGTTTTGCCTATGTTCTCCTCTAGGAGTTTTATAGTTTCTGGTCTTACGTTTAGATCTTTAATCCATTTGGAGTTTATTTTTGTGTGCAGTGTTAGAAAGTGATCTAGTTTCATTCTTTTACAAGTGGTTGACCAGTTTTCCCAGCACCACTTGTTAAAGAGATTGTCTTTACTCCATTGTATATTCTTGTCTCCTTTGTCAAAGATAATGTGTCCATAGGTGTGTGGATTTATCTCTGGGCTTTCTATTTTGTTCCATTGATCTATATTTCTGTCTTTGTGCCAGTACCATACTGTCTTGATGACTGTGGCTTTGTAGTAGAGCCTGAAGTCAGGCAAGTTGATTCCTCCAGTTCCATTCTTCTTTCTCAAGATTGCTTTGGCTATTCGAGGTTTTTTGTATTTCCATACAAATCTTGAAACTATTTGTTCTAGTTCTGTGAAAAATACCGCTGGTAGCTTGATAGGGAGTGCATTGAATCTGTAAATTGCTTTGGATAGTATACTCATTTTCACTATATTGATTCTTCCAATCCATGACCATGGTATATTTCTCCATCTATTAGTGTCCTCTTTGATTTCTTTCATCAGTGTTTTATAGTTTTCGATATATAGGTCTTTAGTTTCTTTAGGTAGGTATATCCCTTAGTATTTTATTCTTTTCGTTGCAATGGTGAATGGAATTGTTTCCTTAATTTCTTTTTCTACTTTCTCATTATTAGTGTATAGGAATGCAAGGGATTTCTGAGTGTTGATTTTATATCCTGCAACTTTACTATATTCATTGATTAGCTCTAGTAATTTTCTGGTGGAGTCTGTAGGGTTTTCTATGTAGAGGATCATGTCATCTGCAAACAGTGAGAGTTTTACTTCTTCTTTTCCAATTTGCATTCCGTTTATTTCTTTTTCTGCTCTGATTGCTGTGGCCAAAACTTCCAGAACTATGTTGAATAGTAGCGGTGAAAGTGGGCACCCTTGTCTTGTTCCTGACTTTAGGGGAAATGCTTTCAATTTTTCACCATTGAGGATAATGTTTGCTATGGGTTTGTCATATATAGCTTTTATTATGTTTAGGTATGTTCCTTCTATTCCTGCTTTCTGGAGAGTTCTTATCATAAATGGATGTTGAATTTTGTCAAAGGCCTTCTCTGCATCTATTGATATAATCATATGGCTTTTATTTTTCAATTTGTTACTGTGGTGAATTACATTGATTGATTTGAGGATATTGAAGAATCCTTGCATCCCTGGGATAAAGCCCACTTGGTCTTGGTGTATGAGCTTTTTAATGTGTTGTTGGATTGCGATTGCTAGAATTTTGTTGAGAATTTTTGCATCTATGTTCATCAGTGATATTGGCCTGTAGTTTTCTTTTTTTTGGCATCTTTGTCAGGTTTTGGTATTAGGGTGGTGGTGGCCTCATAGAATGAGTTTGGAAGTTTACCTTCCTCTTCAATTTTCTGGAAGAGTTTGAGTAGGATGGGTGTTAGCTCTTCTCGAAATTTTTGGTAGAATTCAGCTGTGAAGCCGTCTGGTCCTGGGCTTTTGTTTGCTGGAAGATTTCTGATTACAGTTTCAATTTCCATGCTTGTGATGGGTCTGTTAAGATTTTCTATTTCTTCCTCGTTCAGTTTTGGAAAGTTGTACTTTTCTAAGAATTTGTCCATTTCTTCCACGTTGTCCATTATATTGGCATATAATGGCTGATAGTAGTCTCTTATGATCCTTTGTATTTCTGTGTTGTCTGTTGTGATCTCTCCATTTTCATTTCTAATTCTATTGATTGGATTTTTCTCTCTTTGTTTCTTGATGAGTCTGGCTAATGGTT
Source organism: Budorcas taxicolor (assembly GCF_023091745.1). Classification (NCBI taxonomy): domain Eukaryota; kingdom Metazoa; phylum Chordata; class Mammalia; order Artiodactyla; family Bovidae; genus Budorcas; species Budorcas taxicolor. The sequence goes on along the minus strand of NC_068921.1, from coordinate 59,480,735 downwards.
TGTCAATTTTATTTATCCTTTCAAAGAACCAGCTTTTGGCCTTGTTGATTTTTGCTGTGGTCTCTTTTGTTTCTTTAGCATTTATTTCTGCCCTAATTTTTAAGATTTCTCTCCTTCTACTAACTCTGTGGTTCTCCATTTCCTCCTTTTCTAGTTGCTTTAGGTGTAGAGTTAGGTTATTTATTTCACTTTTTTCTTGTTTCTTGAGGTATGCCTGTATTGCTATGAACTTTCCTCTAAGCAGTGCTTTTATAGTGTCCCACAGGTTTTGGGTGGTTGTGTTTTCATTTTCATTCGTTTCCATGCATAATTTGATTTCTTTTTTGATTTCTTCTGTGATTTGTTGGTTATTCAGAAGTGTGTTGTTCAGCGTCCATATGTTGGGATTTTTAATAGTTTTTCTCCTGTAATTGAGATCTAATCTTAGAGCATTATGGTCAGAAAAGATGCTTGGAATGATTTCAATTTTTTTTAATTTATCAGAGTTAGATTTATGGCCCAGGATGTATTTTATCTTGGACAAGATTCCGTAAGCACTTGAGAAAAATGTGAAATTCATTGTTTTGGGGTGAAATGTCCTATAGATATCAATTAGGTCTAACTGGTCTATTGTGTCATTTAAAGTTTGCATTTCTTTGTTAATTTTCTGTTTAGTTGATCTGTCCATAGGTGTGAGTGGGGTATTAAAGTCTCCCACTATTATTGTGGTATTGTTAATTTCCCCTTTCATGCTTGTTAGCATTTGTCTTACATATTGCGGTGCTCCTATATTGGGTGCATATATATTTATAATTGTTATATCTTCTTCTTGGATTGTTCCTTTGATCATTATTTAGTGGCCTTCTTTGTCTCTTTTCACAGCCTTTGTTTTAAAGTCTATTTTATCGGATATGAGTATTGCTACTCCTGCTTTCTTTTGGTCTCTATTTGCGTGGAATATCTTTTTCCAGCCCTTCACTTTCAGTCTGTATGTGTCCCTTGTTTTGAGGTGGGTCTCCTGTAGGCAGCATATAGAGGGGTCCTGTTTTTGTATCCATTCAGCCAGTGTTTGCCTTTTTGTTGGGGCATTCAACCCATTTACGTTTAAGGTAATTATTGATAAGTGTGATCCCGTTGCCATTTACTTTATTGTTTTGGGTTCGGGTTTATACGCCCTTTTTGTGTTTCCTGTCTAGAGAATATCCTTTAGCATTTGTTGGAGAGCTGGTTTGGTGGTGCTGAATTCTCTCAGCTTTTGCTTGTCTGTAAAGCTTTTGATTTCTCCTTCATATTTGAATGAGATCCTTGCTGGGTACAGTAATCTTGGCTGTAGGTTATTTTCTTTCATCGCTTTAAGTATGTCTTGCCATTCCCTCCTGGCCTGAAGCGTTTCTATTAAAAGATCTGCAGTTATCCTTATGGGAATCCCCTTGTGTGTTATTTGTTGTTTTTCCCTTGCTGCTTTTAATATTTGTTCTTTGTGTTTGGTCTTTGTTAATTTGATTAATATATGTCTTGGGGTGTTTTGCCTTGGGTTTATCCTGTTTGGAACTCTCTGCATTTCTTGGACTTGGGTGATTATTTCCTTCCCCATTTTAGGGAAGTTTTCAACTATTATCTCCTCAAGAATTTTCTCATGGTCTTTCTTTTTGTCTTGTTCTTCTGGGACTCCTATAATTCGAATGTTGGAGCATTTCATATTGTCCTGGAGGTCTCTGAGGTTGTCCTCATTTCTTTTAATTTGTTTTTCTTTTTTCCTCTCTGATTCATTTATTTCTACCATTCTATCTTCTATTTCACTAATCCTATCTTCTGCCTCCGATATTCTACTATTTGTTGCCTCCAGAGTGATTCTGATCTCATTTATTGCATTATTCATTATATATTGACTCTTTTTTATTTCTTCTAGGTCCTTGCTAAACCTTTCTTGCATCTTCTCAATCCTTGTCTCCAGGCTATGTATGTGTGATTCCATTTTGATTTCAAGATTTTGGATCATTTTCACTATGAATATTTGGAATTCTTTCTCAGGTAGATTCCCTATCTCCTCTTTGGTTTGGTTTGGTAAGCATTTCTCCTGTTCCTTTACCTGCTGGGTATTCCTCTGTCTCTTCATCTTGGTTATATCGCTGCGTTTGGGGTGGCCTTTCTATATTCTGGGAATTTGTGGAGTTCTTTTTATTATGGAGTTTCCTCTCTGTGGGTGGGGTTGTATCAGTGGCTTGTCAAGGTTTCTTGGTTAGGGAGGCTTGTGTTGGAGTTCTGGTGGGTGGAGCTGGATTTCTTCTCTCTGGAGTGCTATGAATTGTCCAGTAATGGGTTGTGAGATGTCAATGGTTTTGGAGTAGTTTTGAGCTGCCTGTATAATGAAAATCAGGGGTGTGTTCCTGCATTGCTGGAGAATTTGCATGGTATGTCTTGCTCTGGAACTTGTTGGCCCTTGGGTGGTGCTTGGTTTCAGTGTAGGTATGGAGGCGTTTGATGAGCTCCTATTGATTAATGTTCCCTGGATTCAGGATTTCTCTGATGTTCTTAGGATTTGGACTTAAGCCTCCTGTTTCTGGTTTTCAGTTTTATTTCCAGTCTAGTATTCTTACCTGGAAAATCTCATGGACAGAGTAACCTGGCAGGTGACAGTCCATGGGGTCACAAAGAGTCAGATACAACTGAAGTGACTTAGTACTTATGCACACATATGTTGTCTCACATACATGATCATGATTTTGGAAGTATTTAAACAATTCTACTTAACTTGATAAACTAGCAGAACTTTAGTATAATAGATGGCATTGCAATTTGAAAGCCTCTCATGAAGAGAAAGATGCATATACATGCTCAGTCATGTCTGACTCTCTGCAACCCCATGGATTGTAGCCTGTAGCCTACTAGATTCCTCTGTCCATGGAATTTCCCTAGCTGGAAAAGTGGACTTGGTTACCATTTCCTACTCCAAGGGATCTTCCCTTCCCAGGGTTTGAACCTATATCTCTTACATCACCTGCATTGGCAAGCAGATTCTTTACCACTGATGCCACCTGGAAAGTCATGAAAAGAACATATAATATTGTAAAAATAATTCATGCAGAAAATCCAACATATCTAAACTAGATTATTATATATCTTCAATTGTAGCACTAATACTTTAAGTTCAAAGAGATAAACTTATACTATATCAGATAACTAAAATTTTGCCTATCAGTTTTTATACCTTGTGACTTTTTATAAATATTTCATACAGAAGATATCCTTAAAATAATTTTAATCTTAGTGTAACTCAGCATACTAAAATGCAAAGTAAGAGAGATATTTTTAGGAAGTTTATTATTAGAAGAGATATTTTGATAAATTTTCCTTCTCTGAAAAATATCTAACTAGATCCATTAGTCACGGAAAATTCTAGCATCTAATTAAATATAAGAAGTTAGTAATAGACTTAAAAGGATGAGGGCATCAGATGGATACAGAAAATAGCTTCCTCATTTCAGTCAACTCTAGACTTGTGCTTCTGGGTGAAAATAGAGAAAACTTCTTTAGCAATCTTTCTCTAAAAACACTGATAGATTTTAAAACATTATTTTACAGTGTGCTTGCTCTTTTAGTGGAGTAAGATGGGTTGCAGAATATCCACACCCTACAATATGGTAATGGTCAATCTTTGAAGACTTGGAAGCTAGGGATCATAATTCACTTTGGTGACAGGGGCAATGTGAAGAGTCCTGTGGTCACTCAGACCTAAAATCTGGGTCTCCATTAGGCCGTGTTCTCAAAGGGAGGGGATTTTTGAAAGTCCTGCAGAATTGCAGAAAAAAAGACTGGTATGTTTAAATTTGTACTCTGTATGGGGCAGAACATATGAGAACATGTGCTAATGTTCTGGAGAATAACCAGACATCATCATTTAAGGATGGAACCCAAAATTTATATTTTCTGTGTTGCCTGAGAAATTCCAATTAAAAAAATTAAAGTCTGGATCACACAGAGCCCAGGCATAAGTAACCTAAAACCAAAAACCCTCTAACAGAATTTGCTTTCATATAACATGTATCAAATTATTTTTAAAAGAATGTTAACAAGGAAAATAATGTGCTAAATCACTTCAGTCATGTGATCCAACCAGGGATCCAACCAGGGTCTCCTGCACTGTAGACAGGCTCTTTACCATCTGAGCCACCGGGAAATCAGTGGTAAAGAACCCGCCTGCAAATGCATGAGATATATGAGAGGCGGGTTCCACCCCTGGGTTGGGAGGATCTCCTGGAGAAGGGCATAGCAACCCACTCTAGTATTCTTGCTTGGAGAATCCCACGGACAGAGGAGCCTGGCGGGCTACAGTCCATGGGGTTACACAGAGTCAAGTCGGACAGGACTGAGTGACTTCACTTTCACTTTTCTTTACCACTAGTGCCACCTGGGAAGCCCTGTAAGGAAAATAATATTCTCCATTAAGAGTTACTAAATGCTTAAGAAAAAAATATCCAACGTGAATCATACCTCTTTCTTGTCAGCAAAGATTTTATTAGATGAGACCTTGGGAAAGCAGTGGTTGATACAATTGGGGAAGGATGGCAGGTGGACAGTAAAAACCACTGGGAGATTCATTAAGCAACAAACTGCATCAAATATTGCAGTGACAGGGAAGGGTACGATTGGTTGGTAGGACTGAGGACTGAGCATGAGATGGAGCAACAGAGCCACAGTGAAGGAAGTTTACATGAAGTTCAGGTGTCAGCTAGTCAAGCCAGTCCAAAATTAATGTCAAGCAAAAAGGTATATCAGCCCTGTCAATGGAGTTTGAAATTTTGACAAAATAAGAGATTACCAAAATTGACTAATAAAGAACCAAAAAGTATTGATACTATAAATGAACAGCATAGCGAATTATTAAAAGTGAAATAGACACTGCTGAGGAGAATATTAAGTAGAAGATAGATCATTAAAAAAAAAAAAAGAAAGAAACAAAAATAGTTATTTAGCAGAATAAAGGCCAAGGTGGGTAAAGTGAAAATGTTAACATGCGTTTAGCTGGCATTCCAGAGATAGTATCTGAGATATTTCCTCAAATGGTAAACAAGATGCATCTTCATATTCAGAAAGAACAAACAAACAAACAAAAAAAACAGGCAGAATCCATAAAAATAAGTCAACTCCTAGACATATTTATGTAAATCTGTTGAACACCTAACACCTATATGATTAGGAAATCATATAAGCCCTCAGAAAGAAAGAACAAATAAGAGTGAAATATCAATTAAATTAAAAAGTAACATTACTTTTTTTTAAAAAATGAGGAAGCCAGAAGACATTTCGTACAAATCTGTACAGATAAAATCGCTTTCAACCTACAGCTTAATACTCAAATAAAAAATAAGGGTAAAAGTAAGATATTTTGAAATTAATACAAGCTGACTTTGCTACCAAAAGCTACATATTAAAAGAAAGCATAAAGTTATGATTTGCAGAGAAGGAATATAATTTCAAATGAAGTTCTGTGATGTAATAAATACACAAAGAAAATTACACTAATAGGTATATCTGTTTAATACATAAAACATTACAGCAAATATCTAAATAAGATTAAAATGAATTAGCCCTAATATGCTGAACACTTTATGAAATACATATTTAATAAAATGCTAATTGTAAGACAAATTTAGCATCAAGTTAGACTTTTAAGCACAAACTTATCCAAATTTCTGGAAGGATCATTAACAGGGTAGAAACATAAGTTCCAAATTAATCAAAAGATGACAGGAAAAGTAAAATAAATAATGTCAAAAATGAGCTATAAAAGTAGCCTAGAGTCTTCCATCCAAAGCCAATGATTCATTGAACAAAAAAGATGCTGTTTTTTTTTTAAATTGAAATATATTTGACGTATAACAGTGTGTAAATTTAAGCTGTACAACATATTAATTTGATACATTTTTATATTGTAATATAATTGTCATAGCAATAATTAGGATATCTAGCATGTAACACAGTTATTATTTATTTTTAGTGTTGGAAAGTTCTAGACTTTTAGAAAATTTGATTATTGTAATACGGTGCTGTTATCCATACTTGCTATTCTGTGCGTGAGATCTGTAACTTGTTGTACTACTTTTTGCAAGTTTTTTCCCTTGAACAGCAGCCAGCCTGTCCCTCTACCTCCCTGTCCCCTTGTACCACTTACATGTGGAATCTAAAAAACTAAATCTTTAAAGACACTGAGAAAATATTTTGCCAAGTATTTTCTAAGTCATGAAGAAACAAAAACCTTGCTGTTAGGAATTCTTTTCAGTTCTGTGTGTGCTCAGACATTATTATAAAGTCGTCTTTTATCCTATGCCATCATAATCACAGCGACCTTATAGAAGGTCATTGTTCTCTGAAATTGTTTATGTTGAAGAGGAGAACATTATAGCTTCTCGATTCTCTCTTGAAAACAGGCAGATGCTGATGCCTTTTTTTTCTCAGTGCCTGCCCTTTTTAGTTTCAGTTTAAGAATAAGATTAGCTCCCCTTAAAGTTTGTTATTTGCGTCTACCATGAAAAAAGACACATAGAGCAATGTGGGCAAACAGAAACCACAAAACATAATCACAGAGTTGTAAATCAATATAAACGTAGCCAATTCTTGAAAGATGATATCAGTTGAATTCAAAACCAAAGTTATATCTTTTCTATAGCACAGCTACTTACATTATAAGAACATATAGAGCTGAACAGTAAAAAAACAAAGAAAATAGTTATATGATGAAAATACTGATACAAACCAAAGAGAAGTTGATACATGTAATTTAATAATAAATAATCTTTTAAATGACATTACTGGAGATAGTCACTATTTCCCTATTAAAACTTTCAATTGAGCAGGAAGATATAGAAATAGCAAACTTACAGGGCAATTAATAGGGATAACAACTGAAAGCAGGTTTCTGTCATAACAAAAGCCTAAAATAAGAAGAGTTGGCAGTAGGAGGCAAAATTTTTGGTAAAACTCTCACTCGTAGTAACTGAAAATGTGTATTACCTATCTGCTTAACCAGAAGCTCTGGGGGAAGTGGTTAGAAAACTGAAACCTAATGTTGTGTATTGACTGTTTTTGACCAGTTACACAGATGGACTCAGGAAAGAACTGGCCAGTTTTCCATTAGAAACAAAATGAAATAGATCTTTTCTAACGCCATTTTCAGAGGCTGTAATTTTGCTTGGAGAAAATGAGTGGGGCTTCCTAGGTAGCACCGGTGGTAAAGAACCCACTTGCCAATGCGGGAGACATGAGACATAGCTTTGATCCCTGCGTCCGGAAGATACCCTGGAGGAGGAACTGGCAACCCACAGCAGTATTATTGCCTGGAAAATTCCACGGACAGAGGATCCTGGTGGGCTGCAGTCCATAGGGTCACAAGGAGTCTGACGTGACTGAAGTGACTTAAATGAAGTGAAGTCGCTCAGTCATGTCCGACTCTTAGTGACCCCATGGACTGTAGCCTACCATGCTCCTCAGTCCATGGTATTTTCCAGGCAAGAGTCCTGGAGTGGGTTGCCATTTTCTCCTCCAGGGGATCTTCCCGACCCAGGGATCGAACCCGGGTCTCCTGCATTGCAGGCAGACGCTTTACCGACTGAGCTATCAGGGAAGCAAAGAATGCAAATGATTTAGGGGTTCATTTAAATCATTTAGAGGAGCTAGTGCTGGACAAAATCTTTTATGTTCTATAAACCCTTTGATCTCTGAAAAACACAAAGGCTAAAGCTATTAAATGATTCCCCTGCTCTGACTAAATCTGAAAATCCTTTCAACTAAAGCTAGTCTGTATAAGGAATTGGGATGATTTCAAATTTCTGTATTTTTGACAGACAAATGCAAGATAGGTTTAGGTCAGGTTTAAATACTTGTCATTTAGTATTTTTGAGCTTTAACCTGCAACGGTTAAAGGTTTTGGTTTTGGATATTTACTTTTACTCCAGGAAATTTATTAATATAGCATGACTATGTGAATAACTTTTTTTTTTTTTTTTAGTTCAGTACTTCTCATAATGACATTTGATTTCATTGAGGAACTTATAATAGGCCATATTGGACATTTTTCAGATAATTTGAGAAACTCAATCTTGAATAATGTGTGAATTTTGGAGTAGATTTAATTAATTAAATTAATCAGAGGTCACACCTCTGATCCATTAGAGAGATTTCTAGTTATAAAATCTATACTCTTGTTCTAAAATGTGTGTATTCTATCACAAGTTTCTGTTTTCCTCCTTTGTTCATTATGCCATTCATTTTCCCAGCTAATATTAATGTAAAGTTGTTAACTACCATTAATTTAGGAACATACCTAGACACAGAAATTTCAGTCCATTCCTTTCTTCTTACTCAAACTAAATCAGCAGAAAAAAGTAGAGGTATAATTTACAGACTGTGCTTTCTGCTTGAATTTGATATCCTGAGTAGGCTCTGGTATAATTAGGGAGATCTCAAGTCCACTAATACTTAAATCAAGCATGTGTCTTCCAATCTAGCTTTATAAGTCATAAAGATGATCTTTCTTGGTCTTTGTCTATTGCTGCATCTGCTGTCTATTTCTCAATTTATCTGTAACTTGAGTAGAAACAATGAGTGTTATTTACTGGACTCAGAAAAAAAAAAAAAGAGAAGACGAAGAAATACAAATGTGAGCTTTAGATAATCATGTAAATCCTCTAGCTTGAGACAGAATCTTTAGGCTGATGATTCTGATTTATATTTTTTTCTTGCCATTCTCTATGTTCTGGGTTCTAACTGCATTTATCTAAGTACTTATGAGACACCCTCTACACAGATGTCTAATAAGCAGCTCAATCTTGATACATTTAAAATTAAAGACATTCTTTAATGTTTATCCTACTATATTCCCTGTTTTTGTTCATTACCTTTAAGCATCAAATCCAGAAGTTATATAAGACATTGAAATAGTCTGTCATTAACTTAGGAGCTTTTAGGATTTCCAAGGGATTGTTGTTTAGTCTCTAAACAGTGTCTGACTCTGCCACTCCAGGGACTATAGCCAGCCAGGTTCCTCTGTCCATGGAATTCTCCAGCCAAAAATACTGGAGTGTGTTGCCATTTCTTCTCCAAAGGATTTTCCTGACTCAGGGATCGAACTCACATTCCTGCTTGGCAGGCAGGGTCCTTATAACTGATACCTGGGAAGCCCCCTCAAAGGTATACAAACAAATTATGTGGGAAAGGCTAACATAACATAATGTAACAACTAATGAAACTGAAGAGGTTTTCTTATCAAGAGTTTCCTTAATCTTTCCCAATAGGAATGCATACCAAGGCATGGAGGAAGCCATTTTTAGAATTGGGACATATTCAGGTTGTTCTTGGACTTCCTAGTTGGCCTCAGGGGTAAAGAATCCACCTGCGGTGCAGAAGATGCAAGAGACCTGGGTTCGATCTTTTGTAGGGAAGATTCCCTGGAGTTGGAAATGGCAACGCACTTCAGAATTCTTGTCTGGGAAATCCCATGGACAGAGGAGCCTGGTTAGCTGTAGTCCAGGGAATTGCAAAGAGTTGGACACAAGTAAGCGACTGAGCACACACAGAGTTGCTCAATCTAGGAGGCTGATGCTGTTGGGAAAGTGAAATTAAGGGAAACAATTAGAAGGATTAGGAGCAGGTTTTATGTTGGGTGAAGAATGAGGGAGGGAAAAGTATACTTCCCATAACATGAGAAGTTTTGAGTTTAGTATAGGCAAGCATGCTAAATCACTTCAGTCCGGTCCCACTCTGTGTAACCCCATGGACTATAGCCCACCAGGCTCCTGTCTCCATGAGATTCTCCTGGGAAGAATACTGGAGTGGGTTGCCATTCCCTTCCCCAGGGGCTCTTGTCAACCCAGGGATCGATCCCGCCTCTCTTACATCTCCTGCATTGGGGGGAGTATTTACCGCTAGTGCCACCTGGGAAGACCAGTACAGGTATACATCCAGTTTCTTTGGTGCTTAGTGTCTTTGACCTGGCCACAGCCTATCTTGGCAAAATGTATTCAGTCAAGTAAAAAGAGCACACTATTAAAAGCCTTAACTGCTACTTGAAAGGAGTTTGAATGGAATTTCTTTTTCCATCATATACCAACATTTGACTTACTTCCTCAAAGGAATAATACCTCTTCCAAATAGCCAATATAAAATGCTGAGCTATCTATAGGCAGATAATTACCAGTAGAAGATTCTCTAATTTAGCTGAGACCCTCCTAATACAGTAAATTAGATCATGTTCACCTTCATTTATCTCTATTCCTCTTTCCCCAACATATCTGTCTAATTTTCTAGAATGTACTTGTCATGAAGTGGCTCCCTCATTCCAGATATCACAATAGACTCAATGCTACCTGTCAGCATCCTCAGAACTTGATTTAGTATAAACAACAAAATGCTTTTTCCTTAGCATCCAAGAATCCATTTAGCCCTCACGTGTCCTCTTATTCCCTCAAAAGTCCAATGGATTAATGATGATGCCTTCACCTCTGGAAATGTTATTTTCCTTTAAAAGAACACTCAGTCTTCATTGAAAAGCTATTTAAGAAAACTGGTGAGAGCATAGGCCCTAGACTAAGAATGTTTGATTCAAACCTGACTCTTCAGCTAACTACTTATGTGTCTCTGAAGAAGCTTTCTAAACTCTTTCCTTTAAAATGGGAAAATAGATTCAGCATTTATTTCATGAAGTTGCTGAAGACTGAAAAATTTAATATATTCCTTTCAATATTAACAGCTCCACAGATATTTGTCATTATTCTGAAGTGTTATATTTTTACTAAACGTCCATTTTTTAAAAGAAGAATATGAAATGCTTTTCATTTTTGTTTTCCTAAGTACATATTTTGCAGCAACTAATCTTTTGAGTTGTCTAAATAATTACAGCAAAAATATACATTTCTCAGGAAAGTTGTACTGACAACTTATCTCACACTTGTTTTAATATATTCTGGGCCAACTTAATTTATAAAGATGACACTTTCTTTACTGTATCTGTGTTTCTCCATTCTCAGTGATATTACTACTAAGTCAGACAGCCTCTACTATTAGTTCCATCATTATTGGAACACTTCTAAACATTTAGAAAGCAAAGGTTATTTTTTCTTCTAGATAGGGAAGAGGTAACAGAATTGACCAGCAGATTCAAAGTTCTTTAGCAAACAACAGTAATTTTATATAACAGCTCATGTAATGTTTGCTAGAGAGCATTATATATATATATTTCTGATTATTAATGCTATTAAAACTATTAAATAAAGTATACTTTACTAATAATATATAGACTAGAAACTTTATTTCTTTTCAATGAAAGATCTGGCTGATTACCCAATGAAATTGCTCAGACTTGCTGTTGGTTTTATCATTTGAGCATTGAATTAGCTTGTGAATAATACATAAAGGAAAAAGAAAGACCCAAATTCCATCCCACTGCCATCTGGCTGAAGAGGATAAATGTCACATGCAATTGGCATTCTCTTGCCTAAGATTAATCTCTACCCTTTTCTGTAAATTCTAAACCATGTTGTCTTCTTAAGCACAGAGGGGAGAATGATCTTCAAGATTTATTTTTAAAACAGAGAATGCCAGACTAGATAAATCATCAGTGTTATTCCAAATGACACAGCCCATATTCCCAAGTCACAAGGTAATGGGTGAAGTTATAGAGTTGTCAATAAGGAAAATGAGAAATAGCTAAATAGACAGCCTAAAGTGTTTATTATTCTGGAAAGGTGAATCAAAATATTAGTGCAGCACAATTCACATAGAGATGGTTTTTATAATTATTTCACACTGTTGTATTTTATCACAATATCTTTAAAACATTTTATGTTGCAATTCAGCATATGGTGGTAAATTAATTATGAAGCTATGTTTTTAAGAATTTCATTCAAACTCAGTTATAAATGATTCTATAATATTAAACTTTGAGCATAAAAATATAATAAAAATTTCAAATCAGTAAAAAAAATCTACATTCATTTATATTTTTTCCTTGCCCATACATCACTCTGTATTGTTATCAATGTATTTTGTAGAAAAGATTAAACAACTGTTATGAAAGCTATAGCCAATTAGGTTGTTAAAAATGACTTTATGGATTCAAAAGTATAACCCACTCGTAAAATCACTACACTATAAACATTCATTTACATATAAATACACAGAGAGGATCACTTAGCACAGATCTATGAACGTGTCATGACATCTTATCACCCAGAGACATAGTCTTTAAATATGATCTATGATTTTACATATTAATATGCACTGCTGCTGCTTCTGCTAAGTCACTTCAGTCATGTCTGACTCTGTGCAACCGCATAGACAGCAGCCCACCAGGCTCCCCCGTGCCTGGGATTCTCCAGGCAAGTACACTGGAGTGGGTTGCCATTTCCTTCTCCAATGCATGAAAGTGAAAAGTGAAAGTGAAGTCTCTCAGTCGTGTCCGACTCTGTGCAACCCCATAGACAGCACCCCATGGAGCCCAGGCTCCTCCGTCCATGGGATTTTCCAGGCAAGAGTACCGGAGTGGGGTGCCATTGCCTTCTCCAATTAATATGCACAGTTTACTATAAATGTACTTATACAAAAATTACAACACAATTTTTCCCCAATGGACATTATACCCTGATTTTTTTCTTCTTAGTGTCTCTAGAACTCTCTCATTGTTTTTATTAGTCCTATACAATTCCATTATATCATTCCACTATAATTTATTAGTTAAGGGATTACATATAATTAACATTATTTTCCCAATGTATAAATGGAAAGATAGCCAAAGGATAGTGAAAGATGGCGCAAAGTAACAGCACAGACTGATAGCAATTGTGCTGGGTTACTGCTCAAACTGTAGTGTGCACTGCCTTGAAAGTAGGAACAAAGGAGGAGTGAAGCCAGTATTATATTGTTCTTTCATTGGCTAAAATATAGCTGTCAGGTATAAAGCTTTCCGCAATGGACACTTTGGGTCCAGGTAGTTTAAATTCTATATCATCAATAAAGGAAAGTACTTCTTTTTTGACAAGAGGAAAAATATAGAGGAGAGAAGATGATAGATAAAATAGTAAGAAAGAAGATAAATTGTTTTGCTTACTTCAAAGATTGAACTGTGAAAGTCCTAAGGACACGGAATATATCACATTGTTATTTTTGATAGTTTTCTCGGAATCTTCTACCATGCCTTTTCTCCTGTGATACCCCAAAACAGCCATGATTTCTTCTAATTCAGTCCTAATATTAGTATCTCCATCAGTTTGCTTCCTCCATTTGTACTTCAGTTCCACAAAGAATATTGAAAGTTCCTATTAGATTATCAGTAATATCTAAGAGTGCCCAATAACTTCCCAGAAATTATTGTTATTTTCAAGAAAAAGTAGTAAATCTTTTTTTTACTACAAATGAGGAGCTCATTTGTAGTAAAAATTTGATGTAGTAACATCAAATGAGGAACTGTAGTTTTTCTGCTAAATTCTTCATTGGAAATTCACAGGGCGGCCTCTTTTACTTGCATATTTAATCAATAGTTATACAGTCTTAGTGGATAGAGTATTGGAATTTTGAGTGAATTTATATATTGAATTTCTTCCCATCCATACTTCAGTGATAAGTATCCAGCTTGTTCATAGAGTAGGTCCTTAACAACCACAAAGTTGATGCCTAACCTGCCTTCCTAACAATAGCTGATAGAAAAGAAAAATGATGGGCATATGACCAAAGTTAAGCCAGTCAGACTCTGTTCTCTAGCATCTTCAAATTTGAGTGCATTAATGGTAGTCTTCATATGTACAAATTTTATTGACTTTTAACAATTTGCCCCCTTCCTCTAAACAAAACTGGCCCTGTAGTTAAACACAGTTTTAGTTAGCCAAGAGTGGGGAAAAGCGACTGAACAAGCAAAAAAAGGTAATGAAAACAAATCACTGTCAAACCAAAAAAAAAAAAAAAATCAAAGCATTCAGACACCTGATTTGCAGATTCAAAGGAAAACACAACAATTGTATCAGACTCTATATACCCTACACACACAAGCACATACGCATACACACTCCTAATTATTTTCTCATGAAGTGAAGTGAAATGAAGCTGCTTAGTCATGTCCAACTCTTTGCGACCCCATGAACTATAACCTACCAGGCTCGTTAGTTCACAGAATTTTCCAGGCAAGAGTGCTGGAGTGGGTTGCCATTTCCTTCTCCAGGGGATCTTCCCAAGGAAATATATTATGGCAGCCAGAATGACATCCAGGGAAGCTTGATAGATGGTCTTGATACTTGATGTTATCATGCACACAGTTTTCCATTTAAAACAGGACATATTACATATTTTAGACCATTGGCCAATTTACAATATGAAATTTATTCTTTGCACATTTTTGATTCTAAATGGAACTTACATTTCAATAAGGTTAATGATTATGTTAGGAGTATTGGAAGTATCCATATTCTGCAGAATAAAAACATAATACTTGTATAAAAATGAGAGTACACTAATAGAAATATGGAAGTCACCTAGGTGTCATGGGTCTAAAGAAGCCTGCTTATGAAAGCAATAGATTGGTTAGATTTTAGATGCCTTGTTAAAGTGGAGGTGTTCTTGAGATTTTACTGAAGATAATTATGTTTTAATAAAATCTTTTACCAGTGGAGATGCATATTTAGATAAAAAAAGATGTGTGCACCCAGAAATCAAGGGATGTAATATCATGAAAACCTATCTTAGGAGTAGGTTCTATTTTTCTGAGAGCTGCTTCCCTAATGGCTCAATGATAAAGAACCCACCTGCCTATTCAGGAGCCACAGAAGACTCGGGTTTAATCCCTGGCTTGGAAAGGAAATGGCAACCTCATTCCAGTATTCTTGCCTGGCATAGACTATGAACAGAGGAGCCTGGCAGGCTACAGTTCATGTGGTTGCACAATAATGACTAAATCACAATAGGATCCACTCACATAGATTTCCTAAGCTGTTTCCTAAGCAGCAATATTTGCATTGCATGACCTTTATTCCATAATGATGGGATGACTGAAAGTTCTTGGAAATTACATATAATCTAATCAGGAGGATATCAAATTTGAGAATTTGAAATGGAATTACCAGAAAGCAAATTAAGCTCTGTAAGTGGTATAAACTCTAGAATATATAAATGGTGAGAATTTTTTTCCTATGTAAGAATATAAAGGAAGAAAAAGCTAGTCTATCGGAGAGAAGATTTAGGAAAATCCACCCCCCCCCAAACTTTCGTGAAAAGTGTGTATATAGACAGGAATGTAGCTGTAGATATATCCGTATTTTTGTCCACCCAGTCTTAGTAGTTCTATGATACTCTCTTTTAATGTCTTTCACATTCCTTACTGTATTCATAATCATTAAGTTCAGTTCAGTTCAGTTGCTCAGTCTTGTCTAACTCTTTGTGACCTCATGGACTGCAGCATGCCAGGCCTCCCTGTCCATCACCAACTCCTGGAGTTCACTCAGACTCAAGTCCATCGAGTTGGGGATGCCATCCAGCCATCTCATCCTCTGTCGTCCCCTTCTCTTCCTGCCCCTAATCCCTCCCAGCATCAGAGACTTCCAATGAGTCAACTCTTTGCATGAGGTGGCCAAAGTACTGGAGTTTCAGCTTTAGCATCATTCCTTCCAAAGAAATCCCAAGACTGATCTCCCTTGGAATGGACTGGATGGATCTCCTTGCAGTCCAAGAGACTCTCAAGAGTCTTCTCCAACACCACAGTTCAAAAGCATCAATTCTTTGGGGCTCAGCTTTCTTCACAGTCCAACTCTCACATACATATGTGACTGCTGGAAAAACCATAGCCTTGACTAGAAGGACCTTTGTTGGCAAAGTAATGTCTCTACTTTTGAATATGCTATTTAGGTTGGTGATAATTTTCCTTCCAAAGAGTAAGTGTCTTTTAATTTCATGGCTACAGTCACCATCTGTAGTGATTTTGGAGCCCAGAAACAAGTCTGACACTGTTTCCAATGTTTCCCCATCTATTTTCCATGAAATGATGGGACGAGATGCCATAATCTTCGTTTTCTGAATGGTGAGCTTTAAGCCAACATTTTCACTCTCCTCTTTCACTTTCATCAAGAGGCCTTTTAGTTTCTCTTCACTTTCTGCCATAAGGGTGGTGTCATCTGCATATGTGAGGTTATTGATTTTTCTCCCGGAAAATTGAGTCCATCTTGTGCTTCTTCCAGCCCACTGTTTCTCATGATGCACTCTGCATATAAGTTAAATAAGCAAGGTGACAATATACAGCCTTGACATACTCCTTTTGCTGTTTGGAACCAGTCTGTTGTTCCATGTCCAGTTCTTACTGTTTCTTCCTGACCTGCATATAAGTTTCTCAAGAGGCAAGTCAGGTGTTCTGACCTGTTCCCACCTCTTGAAGAATTTTCCACAGTTTATTGTGATCCACACAGTCAAAGGGTTTGGCATAGTCAGTAAAGCAGAAATAGATGTTTTTCTGGAACTCTCTTGCTTTTTCAATGATCCAGCAGATGTTGGCAATTTGATCTCTGATTCTTCTGCCTTTTCGAAAATCAGCTTGAACATCTGGAATTTCATGGTTCACATATTGCTGAAGCTTGGCTTGGAGAATTTTGAGCATTACTTTACTAGCGTGTGAGATGAATGCAATTGTGTGGTAGTTTGAGCATTCTTTGGCATTGGAATGAAAATTGAGTTTTCCAGTCCTATGGCCACTGCTGAGTTTTCCAAATTTGCTGGCATATTGAGTGCAGCACTTTCACAGCATCATCTTTCAGGATTTGAAATAGCTCCACTGGAATTCCATCACCTCCACTAGCTTTGTTCATAGTGATGCTTTCTAAGGCCCACTTGACTTCACATTCCAGGATGTCTGGCTCTAGGTGAGTGTTCACACCATCAGATTTATCTTGGTAGAGAAGATATTTTTTTTGGACAGTCCTTCTGTGTATTCTTGCCATCTCTTCTTAATATCTTCTGCATCTATTAGATCCATACCATTTCTGTCCTTTATTGTGCCCTTATTTGCATGAAGCTTTCCCTTGGTATCCCTAATTTTCTTTTTTTTTTTTATTTTTATTTTTTATTTATTTATTTATTTTTTTTTTTTTTTAATTTTAAAATCTTTAATTCTTACATGTGTTCCCAAACATGAACCCCCCTCCCACTTCCCTCCCCATAAAATCTCTGTTGGTCATCCCCATGCACCAGCCCCAAGCATGCTGTATCCTGCGTCAGATCCCTAATTTTCTTGAAGAAAACTCTAGTCTTTCCCATTCTGTTGTTTTCCTCTATTTCTTTTCATTGATCACTGAGAAAGGCTATCTTATCTTTTCTTGCTATTCTTTGGAACTCTGCATTCAGATGTTTATATCTTTTCGTTTCTCCTTTGCTTTTCACTTCTCCTCTTTTCACAGCTGTTTGTAAGGCCTCTCCAGACAGTCATTTGGCTTTTTTGCATTTCTTTTCCATGGGGATGGTCTTGACCCCTGTCTCTTGTACAATGTCAGGAACCTCAGTCCATAGTTCATCATGCACTCTATCTATCAGATCTAGTCCCTTAAAGCTACTTCTCTCTTCCATTGTACAATCATAAGGGATTTGATTTATGTCATACCTGAATGGTCTAATGGTTTTCCCTATTTTCTTCAATTTAAGTCTGAATTTGGCAAGAATTAGTTCATGTCTGAGCCACAGTCAACTCCCGGTCTTGTTTTTGCTGACTGTGTAGAGCTTCTCCATCTTTGGCTGCAAAGAATATAATCAATCTGATTTCGGTGTCAACCATCTGGTGATGTTTATGTGTAGAGTCTTTTCTTGTCTTGTTGGAAGAGGGTGTTTGCTATGACCAGTGTGTTCTTTTGGCAAAACTCTATCAGCCTTTTCACAGCTTCATTCCATATTCCAAGGCCAAATTTCCCTGTTACTCCAGGTGTTTCTTGACTTCATAGTTTTGCATTCCACGCCCCTATAATGAAAAGGACATCTTTTTTAGGTCTTAGTTCTAAAAGGTCTTGTAGGTTTTCATCAAACCATTCAACTTCAGCTTCTTCAGCATTAATGTTTGGGGCATAGACTTGGATTACTGTGATATTGAATGGTTTGCCTTGGAAACAAACAGAGGTCATTCTGTCATTTTTGAGATTGCATCCAAGTACTGCATTTCGGACTCTTTTGTTGAACATAATGACTACTCCATTTCTTCTGAGGGATTCTTTCCCGCAGTAGTAGATATAATCATCTTCTGAGTTAATTTCACCCATTCCAGTCCTTTTTAATTAGCTGATTCCTAGAATGTCGATGTTCACTCTTGCTATCTCCTGTTTCACTAAGGTTTTATAAATGATTATGCAGGTCAGGAAGCAACAGTTAGACATGGAACAACAGACTGGTTCCAAGTAGGAAAAGGAGTACGTCAAGGCTATATATTGTCACCTCACTTATTTAACTTATATGCAGAGTACATCATGAGAAAAGCTGTACTGGAAGAAACACAAGCAGAAATCAACATTGCTGGGAGAAATATCAATCACCTCAGATATGCAGATGACACCATCCTTATGGCAGAAAGTGAAGAGGAACTAAAAAGCCTCTTGATGAAAGTGAAAGAGGAGAGTGAAAAAGTTGGCTTAAAGCTCACCATTCAGAAAACGAAGATCATGGCATCTGGTCCCATCACTTCATGGGAAATAGATGGGGAAACAGTGGAAACAGTGTCGGACTTTATATTTTTGGGCTCCAAAGTCACTGCAGATGGTGATTGCAGCCATGAAACTAAAAGACACTTACTCCTTGGAAAAAAGTTATAACCAACCTAGATAGCATATTCAAAAGCAGAGACATTACTTTGCCAACAAAGGTCCTTCTAGTCAAGGCTATGGTTTTTCCAGTAGTCTTGTATGGATGTGAGAGTTGGACTGTGAAGAAGGCTGAGCACCAAAGAATAGATGCGTTTGAACTGTGGTGTTGGAGAAGACTCTTCAGTCCATTCTTGGACTTCTCCAGTCCATTCTAAAGGAGATCAGCCCTGGGATTTCTTTGGAAGGAATGATGCTAAAGCTGAAACTCCAGTACTTTGGCCACCTCATGCGAAGAGTTGGCTCATTGGAAAAGACTCTGATGTTGGGAGGGATTGGGGGCAGGAGGAGAAGGGGACAACAGAGGATGAGATGGCTGGATGGCATCCCCAACTCGATGGACTTGAGTCTGAGTGAACTCCAGGAGTTGGTGATGGACAGGGAGGCCTGGTGTGCTGCGATTCATGGGGTCGCCAAGAGTCAGACATGACTGAGTGAATGAACTGAACTGAACTGAACTGATCTGAAGTCCTAATTTTGACCCCCTAATTAATTCAGTTTTCTAAACATAAAAAATAAACCGGTGATAAAAAGTACCATGTAACACAGCTAGCTACATTTGCGATGTCTTCTGTTTTCAAGTGTTTTTCACCACTTATTACATCTTCCTGTCCCACTGTCAAGCATTCACTATCTCTCTCATATTGAATATAATGTGCATTCTACTATTGTATGTATAATCAAGCCCTTATAGTGAATTTTGTTCTTCTTCTCTTGTCATGGATTCCTGCATTCTGCAGGCAAGAGAATAATATGCATTTTCTTTTCAGCCTACAATGCTTGGCACAGAACAATCTCTAAAAAATTAGCAATATAGTAGAAGCTATTCAAGAATAATAATGAATGCAGTGAATTCTTTCAAAGTATGGATTACCATGAAATCCAAACACTCTATAAAAAGAGCAAACACAAAATACAATTATCATTGAATAATCAGAACATTTTTAAAAAACATAAAGATACCAGATCCATAATATATTAAAACAAAAAACAAAACAGCATGTGCTTGTGCTTAGTTGCTCAGTCGTGTCTGACTATTTGCGACCCCATGAACTGTAGCCTGCCAGGCTTCTCTGTCCATTGTATTCTCCTGGCAGAGTTATAGAGTGGTTGCCATTTCCTCTTCCTGGGAATCTTCCCAACCCAGGGATCGAACCCGAGTCTACAGTGTCTTCTGCATTGAAGGCAGACTCTTTACCATCTGAGCTACCAGAGAAGCCATAGAGTTCATAGATTTGTTGTTGTTGTTCAGTTGCCCAGTTACATCCAACTCTTTACCCCTTAAATAAATGATTCCATCAAATTTATCTTTGCTTCCTTAGGGAATGTCTTTAAAATAACTTTTGTTGTTGTTTTACTGGTTACAGAGTTAGTCTCATGTGTTGTTTGCATTATCTGAGAAATGGATTCAGAATGTCTTCTTCTATTATACCTATGAAAATCAATGAGCTTTCTCCAGTAGCTCTTAGTTGTTCTCTGCATACGTGTGTGTTTAGTTGCTTCAGTCCTGTCTGACTCTGTGACCTCATGGACTGTAGCCCACCAGTCTCCTCTTTCCATGAGATTTGCCAGGCCAGAATACTGGAAAGGGTTACCATGCCCTCCTCCAGGGGATCTTCCTGAGCCAGGGATCAAACCCATGTCTCTTAAATCTCTTGCATTGCCATGTGTATTTTTTACCCCGAGTTCCGGTGGGAACCCAAATAAAATCCTTTCCAAGCGTTACATTCAAATTAGCAAGTTTTTGGACTCCACAGATAAGCTAAACACTGTGCTATCATCTGAGATCATCAAGATAAAATAGTCTGTTATCCACAGGGGGAAAAAATCTCTGCTGTCTTCCCACAGGAAATTAATAAACAAAGTTATCTTTAAAAATTACTCTATGAAAGAATGTATGTATATGTGGCAGTTCTGTGCTCTCACAGACATCACTCTGCTTCTGTAATAAAAAATCATCATGTCCCTACATATTTCCATTTAGATCCTCCTCCAAAATATTATTATGTGTTGGCATCAATTTATATACTTTATTTAATATTAAATATAAATTTTCAATAATACCATAATAATTGTTACATGAGGTGATTTAGTGCTAATTCCATTCCACAATATCCTATTTGGTCCATAATGTCCCTGATGTATTTTATTGTCCTCATAAAAACATAAAAGCAAAGCATTCTACTCACCAATAATTCTTTGAAGAAGTGTGTCCAGAGCCTAACATAGAACCCTACCAATATATCTCTTCAATGCAATTCAAACATTCAAGATCACGGACTGCTTTACATGGAGCTATTAGCTTAGGCATAAATTCTAGGTTGATGAAAGACACTGGGAACACAGTGGACAAATAGACAATTGAAATAAAGTGAAATCCTAATCACTGATGAGGTGTGTGGCAGAAAGAGATGATTTGTGGGACACCTAAGACTTGTGGACCTGCACGTGGAATGTCAATAGACAGCATGTTTTTACATCTGAGTGAGATCAGTTCAGTTATGATGTGGGTCACCGTATACCTCCCTTGCAGTCTCTCACTTTCCTTTGTGTCTCTGGGGTTCACATGACAAAGAGGGTGATATCACAAGTTGGAAGGAGTCTGGATTCCTGAGTCAGTCTTTGGAGTAAAGCCACAAGTTCCCCAATGAAAAACATTTGAAATAAACTTTGTATGGGTGAGAAATAAACTTTTATTGGATTAAGCCACTGAGATTTTTGAGTCATTTATTGCAAATCCTACATTGCTCAAGCTAATAGAGGGGTCAGGGAGAATATGAATTGAGTTGACTGATGGGCACGACTGGAGAAAACCTACTCTGCTCTTTGCTCTTCTTATGTTTCACAGTTTTTCTACATTCTGCCCTCTTTAAAAATTGGTGCTCAGAAAAGCTTGATAGGATCACAACAGAGAATAAGATGGGTGTAAAGCATTAAGAAAATACAAATAAAAACAGAACTCACTCCTCTTTTCACTTTTGCATATATTTTCAACATTTAGCACGAGAGACTGGAGTTGGAGGGGAGGGTGGATGAGGCATGCAGTGAAAAATAGTAATAACATGAGTTTTCTCTTTATGTCTTCCTTCCTCTGTTTTTTATTCCACAGTTACCTACCAGAATTAAAGTTGCAGGTGTTAGTGAGTCCCAAGAGGAGTCAATGAAAAGATATTTCTATGACAGTCAGTCTCAATTGGTAAGGAAGGACAAATACATAGTATCGGTACCTTATGTGAAGAAATGCATAAGAATTAAGCCATACAAATTCAGCCATTCTCACAGTATTGCTCAAGATGACCGCTTATGGTAACATCCATAAGTATTTTTAAAATTTTCTTAAATTGATTCAATTCCTTTAAATTTAATAACATGATGACTGGAAATATATTGTTTAACCTCAGGTGAAGAAGATTGACATATTCAAAGCAAGTTTAATGACATATTACTGTTCTTGGTATGTGCAGAGACCTTTCTTATTTTATGTATCTATTCCCTTTTAGTATCATATCTTCCATCTCTTCTTTCCTCAAGGCAACCATTCTATTCTCCCTAATGTGTTATGTTCATTTCTGTGAGTTTCTTTGGAGAGTTTATGAGTTTCTATTGAGAAGTATAATGGATGTTTTCAGACTCAAAACAGTCTAATAAAAATGATGATGTAATATTAATTTATGATAGACTAAATTTGATACACTCCACTACCTCAAATAGAAGTCCTCAAGCAATGCTCTTAGGAAACATTTAAACACTAGACCAAAAATGCTTCCAAATTAAGATAAGGTGATGAAAATTCCTCAATATTGACAAACACACACACGAACACATAATATGCATGTATGTGTAAATAACTCAGACTGCCTTAGCAAAATAACACAGCAAAATAACATGGTATAAAAAATAGAAAATTATTTTCTCCCAGTCCTGAAGGCTGGAAAATTTAAGGTCAAGGTCTAACAGAGTTCAGTTTCTAGTGAGAGCTCTCATCACAGTTTGAGATGGCTGCCTTCTTTCTATGTTCTCACGTGGTGGAAAGGTATCTTTTTATCTTCCTCTTCTCATAGGGTCACCAATCCTATCAGATTAGGGCCCGCTCTTGTTAATTTTAATTACCTCCTAAAAGCTGTTTGTCCGAATGCAGTCATGTTGGGGGTTAGGGTTTCAACATATGGATAGCAGTCGGGGATGGAGCACTACACAATTCAGACCTAGCAATGTATATCTCAAATGATTTGAAATAGCTCAACTGAAATTCCATCACCTCCACTAGCTTTGTTCATAGTGATGGTTCCTAAGGCCCACTTGACTTCACATTCCAGGATGTCTGGCTCTAGGTGAGTGATCACACCATCGTGACTATCTGGGTCGCGAAGATCTTTTTTGTACAGTTCTTCTGTGTATTCTTGCCACCTGTTCTTAATATATTCTGCTTCTTTTAGGTCCCTACCATTTCTGTTCTTTATTGAGCCCATCTTTGCTTGAAATGTTCCCTTGGTATCTCTAATTTTCTTGAAGAAATCTCTAGTCTTTCCCATTCTGTTGTTTTCCTCTATTTCTTTGCATTAATCGCTGAAGAAGGCTTTCTTATCTCTTCTTTCTCTTCTTTGGAACACTGCATTCAAATGGGTATATGTTTCCTTTTCTCCTTTGCTTTTTGCTTCCCGTCTTTTCACAGCTATTTGTAAGGACTCCTCAGACAGCCATTTCATTTTTTTGCATTTCTTTTCCATGGGGATGGTCTTGATCCCTGTCTCCTGTACAATGTCATGAACCTCATTCCATAGTTCATCAGGCACTCTATCTATCATATCTAGTCTCTTAAATCTATTTCTCACTTCCACTGTATGATCATAAGGAATTTGATTTAGGTCATACCTGAATGGTGTAGTGGTTTTCCGTACTTTCTTCAATTTAAGTCTGAATTTGGCAATAAGAAATTCATGATAGGAGCTACAGTCAGCTCCCAGTCTTGCTTTTGCTGACTGTATAGAGCTTCTCCATCTTTGGCTGCAAAGAATATAATCAATCTGATTTGGTATCGACCATCTGGTGATGTCCATGTGTAGAGTCTTCTCTTGTGTTGTTGGAAGAGGGTGTCTGCTATGACCAGTGCGTTCTCTTGGCAGAACTCTATTAACCTTTGTTCTGCTTCATTCTGTACTCCAAGGCCAAATTTGCCTGTTACTCCAGGTTTTTCTTAACTTCCTACTTTTGCATTCCAGTCCCTTATAATGAAAACGGCATCTTTTTGGGGTTTTAGTTATAGAAGGTCCTGTAGGTCTTCATAGAACTGTTCAACTTCAGCTTCTTCAGTGTTACTGGTCGGGGCATATACTTGAAACACCATGATATAGAATGGTTTGCCTTGGAAATGAACAGAGATCCTTCTGTTATTTTTGAGATTGCATCCAAGTACTGCATTTTGGACTGTTTTGTTGACTATGATGGCTACTCCATTTCTTCTAAGGGATTCTTGCCCACAGATATAATGGTAGATATAATGGTATCTGAGTTAAATTCACCCATTTTTAAAGATGACACTGTGAAAGTGCTGCACTCAATATACCAGCAAATATGGAAAACTCAGCAGTGGCCACAGGACTGGAAAAGGTCAGTTTTCATTTCAATCCCAAAGAAAGGCAATGCCAAAGAATGCTCAAACTACCGCACAGTTGCACTTATCTCACACGCTAGTAAAGTAATGCTTAAAATTCTCCAAGCCAGGCTTCAGCAATACGTGAACCATGAACTTCCAGATGTTCAAGCTGGTTTTCAAAAAGGCAGAGGAACCAGAGATCAAATTGCCAACATCTGCTGGTTCATTGAAAAAGCAAGAGAGTTCCAGAAGAACATCTATTTCCTTTTTATTGACTATGCCAAAGTGTTTGACTGTGTGGATCACAATAAAGTGTGAAAAATTCTGAAAGAGATGAGAATACCAGACCACCTGACCTGCCCCTTGATAAACCTGTATGCAGGTCAGGAAGCAACAGTTAGAACTGGACATGGAACAACAGACTGGTTTCAAATAGGAAAAGGAACACATCAAGGCTGTATATTGTCGCCCTGCTTATTTAACTTATATGCAGACTATATCTTGAGAAATGCTGGACTGGAGGAAGCACAAGTTGAAATCAATATTGCCAGGAGAAATATCAATAACTTCAGATATGCAGATGACACCACCCTTATGGCAGAAAGTGAAGAAGAACTAAAGAGCCTCTTGATGAAAATGAAAGGAGAGTGAAAAAGTTGGCTTAAAGCTCAACATCCAGAAAACTAACATCATGGCATCCAGTCCCATCACTTCATGGCAGATATATGGAGAAACAGTGGAAACAGTGTCAGACTTTATTTTTCTGGGTTCCAAAATCACAGCAGATGGTGATTGCAGCCATGAAATTAAAAGACGCTTACTCCTTGGAAGGAAAGTTATGATCAACCTAGATAGCATATTAAAAAGCAGAGACATTGCTTTGCCAACAAAGGTCCGTCTAGTCAAGGCTATGGTTTTTCCAGTGGTCATGTATGGATGTGAGAAGTTGGACTATAAAGAAAGCTGAGCACCGAAGAATTGATGCTTGTGAACTATGGTGTTGGATAAGACTCTTGAAGAGTCCCTTGGACTGCAAGGAGATCCAACCAATCCATCCTAAAGGAGATCAGTCCTGGGTGTTCATTGGAAGGACTGATGCTGAAGCTGAAACTCCAATACTTTTGCCACCTGATGCAAAGAGCTGACTCATTGGAAAAACCCTAGTGCTGGGAAAGATTGAGGGCAGGAAGAGAATGGGACGACAGAGAGTGAGATGGTTGGATGGCATCATCAACTTGATGGACATGGGTTTTGGTGGACTCTGGCAGTTGGTGATGGACAGGGAGGCCTGGTGCTGCAGTTCATGGGGTTGCAAAGAGTCAGACACAACTGATTGACTGAACTAAACTGACTGACTGAATATATATCTCACACACAGATGAAGCCACACATATTGCAACGAAATTTCTCTATTATTGAAATTGTAAGTCGGAAAGTTTCTTGTGGCATTTATTCCTATGTTTGTAAATAATGTACAACCCGATGTTATACATTTATTCATTATTTGGCAAATAATCATTTAAAAGCCTAACACATATGAAACTCTATTACAAGTTTTTAAAATTAATCAGAAGAGGGAGAAATTTCTGTCTGGTTGTAGTTTACATAATAATAGGTGAATATTGACAATAAATAATAAACAATCAAAATAAAAAGGGTATTATACAGCACGTTAGAAATGGAAGTCTTCTATGGATAGAATAGAGAAATTTAATAGGGATAACAACAGAATATCAGCATGTCTTATAGAAAAAGTAGTATTTGGGGAAAATTCAAAGGATATTAGGCAATTAATCATACAACTATCTGAGAGAAGAAGATTCCAGGCAAGGGAACTGCGAGATCAATTTGTTGAAGGAGAGAATATTTAAAACTGCAAGAAGACAATGTGGCTAAAGCAGAAACAATAAAGATTGAAAGAAGTGGAAATGAGTCCAAACCCAACTTGCATAAAATTGCATAGGCAATTAGTTGTAAACTTCTTGGCTTAAACTGTGAATGAAAATGAGAATCATTGAAGCATTTGAAATCTGGTTTAAGATTTACAAGAATGAATGCTGCTGCTGTGTTGAAAACTAAAGAGGAAGGATGGCAAAAGTAGAACCAGAAACCCGCTGAGTGGCTGTTAGGGTAATATAGGCAAGAGGCAACTGTGTTTCTGATAAGGCTGGTAGCACTAGAAGCTGAAGTAAATATTGGGATCTTGAATATATTGTGAAGGTAGTGTTCAAAGTAAATTACTGATGGTTTGTGTGCAGGTAATTTAGCACTCAAATACAGTTGGTTTAAGTTTATTATATTGTGATCATTATCTCCTGTTGCAAAAAGCAATAGAACTTTCAGCAGGTCACAAACCTAGTTATAAAGCCAAATATTCTGTAATATAAAAATGTTTCCATGAAGCAAACTGGGGTAAATTCAACATAGACTAGCTCACCATATCTCCTGGGTTAGACTCCATTGGTTCTCTAGTGGAAACATAACTTTAAAGTAGGTCAAATGCCTGGTTATTCATCTTGTAGGTAGTTTATATATTTAGCTCTATATTTCCTAAGATGAACTGACAGCTTAGTTTTGAAATACATACAGTCATCTGTAGACAGTAGCATGAGGTGTTCTGTTGGCAGTTCAGTTTAGTTCAGTCTCTCAGCTGTGTCAAACTCTTTGCAATCCCATGGACTGCAGCACACAAGCCCTCCCTGTTCATCAACTTCCGAAGTTTACTCAAACTCATGTCCATTGAGTTGGTGATGCCACCCAACCATCTCATCCTCTGTCATCCCCTTTTCCTGCCTTCAATCTTTCCCAGTATAAGGGTCTTTTAAAATAAGTCAGTTCTTCACATCAGGTGGCCACAGTATTGGAGTCTCAGCCTCAGCATCAGTCCTTCCAATGAATATTCAGGACTAATTTCCTATAGAATTGACTGATTTGATCTCCTTGCAGTCCAAGGGACTCTCAAGAGTCTTCTCCAACACCACAGTTCAAAACCATCAATTCTTCAGCCCTCAGCTTTCTTTATAGTCCAGCTCTCACATCTATACATGACTCTTGGAAAAACCATAGCTTTGACTAGATAGACCTTTTTTGGCAAAGTAATGTCTCTGCTTTTTAATATGCTGTCTAGGGTTGTCATAAATTTTCTTCCAAGGGGCAAACATCTTGTAATTTCATGGCTGCAGTCACCATCTGCAGTGATTTTAACACCCAAATAAATAAAGCTTGTCACTGTTTCCACTGTTTCCCCATCATTTGCCATGAAGTGGTGGGACTGCATGGCATGATCTTAGTTTTCCGAATGTTGAGCTTTAAGCCAACTTTTTCACTCTCCTCTTTCACTTTCATCAAGAGGCTTTTTAGTTCCACTTCACTTTCAGCTATAAGGGTGGTGTCATCTGCATATCTGAGGTTATTGATATTTCTCCCAGCAATCTTGATTCCAGCTTGTGCTTCTTCCAGCCCAGCATTTCTCACGATGTACTCTGCATATAAGTTAAATAAGCAGGGTGACAATATACAGCCTTGACCTACTCCTTTTCCTATTTGGAACCAGTCTGTTGTTCCATGTCCAGTTCTAACTGTTGCTTCCTGACCTGAATACAGATTTCTCAAGAGGCAGCTCAGGAGGTCTGGTATTTCCATCTCTTTAAGAATTTTCCAGAGTTTCTTGTGGTCCACACAGTCAAAAGCTTTGACATAGTCAATAAAGCAGAAGTAGAGATTTCTCTGGAACTCTCTTGCTTTTTTGATGATCCAAAGGATGTTGGCAATTTGATCTCTGGTTCCTCTGCCTTTTCTAAAACCAGCTTGAATATCAGGAAGTTCATGGTTCATGTACTGTTGAAACCTGGCTAGCAGAATTTTGAGTATTACTTTACTAGCGTGTGAGATTAATGAAATTGAATGGTAGTTTGAACATTCTTTCCATTACCTTTCTTTGGGATTGGAATGAAAACTGACCTTTTCCAGTCCTGTGACCACTGCTGAGTTTTCCAAATTTGCTGGCATAATGAGTGCAGCACTTTCACAGCATCATCTTTCAGGATTTGAAATAGCTCCACTGGAATTCCATCACCTCCACTAGCTTTGTTCATGATGCTTCCTAAGGCCCACTGACTTCACTTTCCAGGATGTCTCGATCTAAGTGAGTGGTCACACCATTGTGATTATCTGGGTCATGAAGATCTTTTTTGTATAGTTCTTCTGTGTATTCTTGCCACCTCTTCTTAATATCTTCTGCTTCTGGTAGATCCATACCATTTCTGTCCTTTATTGTGCCCTTATTTGCATGAAGCTTTCCCTTGGTATCCCTAATTTTCTTGAAGAAATCTCTAGTCTTTCCCATTCTATTGTTTTCTTCTATTTCTTTGCACTGATCACTGAGGAAGGCTTTCTTATCTCTCTTTGCTATTGTTTGGAACTGTGCATTCCAATGGGTATATCTTTTATTTTCTCATTTATATTTCACTTCTTTTCTATTCACAACTATTTGTAAGGCCTCTTCAGACAACCATTTGGCCTTTTATGTTTAGTTCTTCAAGCATTCTGTCAATCAGATCTAATCCCTTGAATCTATTTGTCACATTAATCCAAGTCTATGCCCTGACCAGTAATGCCCAAGAAGCTGAAGTTTAATGGTTTTATGAAGACCTACAAGACCTTTTAGAACTATCACCCAAAAAAGATGTCATTTTTCATTATAGGCGACCAGAATGCAAAAGTAGAAAGTCAAGAAATTCCTGGAGTAACAGGTAAATATGGCCTTGGAGGTCAGAACGAAGTAAGAGAAAGGCTATTACAGTTTTGCCAAGAGAACACACTGGTCATAGCAAACACCATTTTCCAACAACACAAGATAAGCCTCTACACATGGACATCACCAGATCGTGGATACCAAAATCAGATTTATTATATTCTTTGCAATCAAAGATGGAGAAGTTCTATATAGTCAGAAAAAAAAAAAAAAAAGACCGAGAGCTGACTGTGGCTCAGACCATGAACTCCTTATTGCCAAATTCAGATTTAATTTGAATAAAGTAGGGAAACCACTAGACCGTTTGGGTATGACCTAAATCGATCCCTTAGGATTATACAGTTCTGTTGGCAAAGTGCCTTAAAATGAGAGCTATCAAGGCCCATTGGTTGTTTGGGCTCAAGACTCCCTCTGAAGGCATACCAAGAGAATGTTAGTCCTGGATAGAGTCTCACTTTTGGCCAAAATCATGTTTGAGGATGGCACTACAGCAATCATAAGAGTCTACTCACCCGAGTCTAATCTCCTTATATGCTCTTGGTTTCTAATCAATTTCTATGTTTATATTTTGAGGTTGAATTTGATGAAATTTGCCATTATATCCAAGGAATGTCTGTATCCTTCCCAGTTTAGACATTAACAGCCTAAGAGCTATGAGGTCCCTGAGAAATACAGATTTTACCTTCTAGAAACTTTTGGAAGTTCAACCTTTAGTTCTGATATTTGGTTTTCATTGAAGGTATAATACACCACCCTAAAGTGATGCAGGCTAATTCTCTTGGCCCATATTTACCAGCATATGAGGATTTAGATCTTGTTTCTAGTTATTATCTGTGACAAATGCAGTATAATACTTGTACCCTAAAATAAAATTCACTGCATATTTTTTTCAGGTTTAAAAATGTAGGGGTAATTTTGTGGGTTTTTTTTTTTGTATGAAAAGTCATATATAAAATATCAAAGCATGATTTCTGTAAGTAAATGAATAAGGAAAGTCTCTTCTCTAGTTTATAGAGCTGTGCCAACCTGGCTGGGGTCTTGAAACTCTTTGCTGTGAGAAAGATAAATGCTTTGTCTTGCCATGCAGATGCCTTGGGTCCCAGCTGTTTATTTCTCTAAACTTGATCCATATGGGAAACACAGGCCCAGGAATATCCTTTAACAAGATAGCTCTGAGGACAGAACTTAGAATGTGACTCTAAAATTCTTCTGCTTCAATTTATAGATTATTATGTTCCCACGCTTTGCCTGAGCTGTTTTCTTGTCTGCCTTCAAGCAGAGAAGCTTGTTTTAGATCAGATCTCTTGTCAGTGTCATGGGTAATGAAAGTGCTACTGAGAGTACCAACACCACAGGAAGTATCGAAATGCTTAGATAGAGAGTGGTAGAGACTTAGTGACTTACCACAGGAGTGGAGCAGGAAGAATGTGCACATAGGGGGCAGGTC
The DNA here is from genome assembly GCF_023091745.1 of Budorcas taxicolor. Lineage (NCBI taxonomy): Eukaryota > Metazoa > Chordata > Mammalia > Artiodactyla > Bovidae > Budorcas > Budorcas taxicolor. The sequence goes on along the minus strand of NC_068921.1, from coordinate 59,450,106 downwards.
TCCCAACTGGCCAGAGATCCTGGCATAGATGATACTGGTTGGAAAAATAAGACCCAAGGCTAGAAACATATCTGCCATTTTACATTGTAAAGTGCTATTTTTCAATTTATATCAGTGATGAGGTCAGATATTTTATCTTTCGTATCTGTATTAGCAAGTGGAGAAAGAGCAAGGAAGGATAAAGCCATAGAGTGTATATACACTCTCTGAGAAATGAGCCTGTTCACATTTTCTATTCCAGAGCAAGCATTTTCGAAATGAAGGCTGTGACTTGATCACTCTTTGTCCATTTGGCTGTTGTGACAATATACCAGACTGAGTAGCTTATAAACCCAGATATTTATTTCTCAAAGTTTTGGAGCCGTGAAGTCCAAAATCAAGGTGTCAACATGGTCACCTTCTCGTAAGAGGCCTCTTGCTAGGTCATAACTAGAGTCTTCTCACTGTGCCTCACATGGTGGAAGGGGTAAACGATCTCTGGGGTCTCTTTTATAAGACTGATACTTTTTAAATTAATTTTTCTTGGAGTATAACTGATTTACAGTATTGTGTTAGTTTCTGCTGTACAGCAAAATGAGTCAAACATATATACATGTATATATATCCACTCTTTTTTTATATATGTATATGTATATGTATATACATATATACATGCACACATATCCACTCTTTTTTTAGATTCTGTTCCCATATAGGTCACTGTAGAGTACTGAATAGAGTTTCCTGTGCTATACAGTATAGGATCTTATTAGTTATCTATTTTATATATATAGTAATGTGTGTATGTCAATTGCAATTGCCCAATCCCGATCTCTTTTCCCGATAACTGTGTTTGCTTTCTACATCTGTGACTCAACGTCAGTTTTGTAAATAGGTTTTTTGTACCATTTAAGAAGACTAATCTTATTCATGAAGGCTCTGTCCTTATGACCTAAATACCCCCTGCCAAAGACCTTGCTTCCTAATGCCATCATGTTTGGGAGTTAGAATTTCAACATATGAATTTTGGGGGGTCACAAACATTCAGGCCAGAATAATCACAATACTTCCAAAATATGATTATTGATGCTATTAGCTAAAGATGGAAGATCTGAATAGACTAAAGACTTATCTGAAGAATATATTTGATTCTTCATCTCTCCATACTAATATCTTCAAATCAAATAACTAATGACTATAAGTATCTCTGACATAGATTTACTTCAACTTTAGAAGTCAGTGGCATAATATTCCTAATATACAGTATGGATTTTCCCCTTAATGGCAACTAAACATTCTTTGTTGAAGATCACATTGGTTTGCTAATGTAGTCACGGAGCACATCTTGAATGTGTAAAAATACCTCTCAAAGAAAATATTGTTGTTTAAATTAATGTGGTTATATATTTAAATGTGCTGTTAAAACAAGCACTTTTAAAATATATGACTGCTTTAATTTTGAGGAAAAACAAGGATCTTCTTCAGTAGCTCAGTGGTAAAGCATCTTCCTGCAAAGCAGGAGATATGGGTTCAATCCCTGGGTTGGGAAGATATCCTGGAGGAAGAAATGGTAACCCACCCCAGTATTCTCACCAGGAAAATCCCATGGACATAGGAGCCAGCAGGCTACAGTCCACGGGGTCACGGAGAGTTGGACACAACACAGCAACTGTGCATGCATGTTAAAGCAAGTCCAAATGGAATACAAGGAAATATATAAGGAACCCAACACAACTTCCAAACATTTGTAATGGGGAAAATGATGTTCTGTCCAGTAACTGGAATTTTATACGAATCAGGAGATTTTTAAAAATTACTTTAAATGAAATGAAATGTGTTCCAATTTAATAACAAAATTTATCATGCAAAAATTATGTAAATAGAGCTGAAAAATCACATAATGGTTTGAAATGAGGTGCAATTTAAAGTGCAGTATGGTATTTTGATAATTCTTACCATTACCATTATATCTTTCAGGCCATCAGACTTGTTTACACTTTTATTTTTTGATACAGAGCTGATTAAAGTTCATGAAGAATGAAAACAAACAAAAAAATGAGTTAAGTAACAGAATAGTCATTTCATCTAGTCTTTATAATTAGAGTTTTATCTGTATTTTATCACTATGAATAAAAAAATTTTAATGAGAAATTTCCATTCCACTGAAAACCCTTAGAAAAATAGACCATAAATCTAAAGACAATGTAAAAGATTGAAAAACTATGATCATATATAGGTGCAAAATATTCAAAATTAGTGTATGCAAATGCAAGAATGAAATAAACCATATCCTGACTGAGGATTAAACTAGGCATAAAGTAGCTAAAGTTCTCTCTTTTTAACACTGAATCAGAAAACTAAAGCCACTTTATCATTTTTAATTCCATTTCTTTAAATTTAATTGATTTTTTGGATGCTGAACTAGAAGAAAATAATATAACTAATATTGGACAGGAAAACATTTGATGGTGGAGGCAAACCATTTGGAAGTTCTATTTTTTAATGTCTTTGGCTGTAAAAGCAATCAGGACAGCATCTACTTTTATTCTAAAAGTATATTCATTGACAATCCCTACCTCCCTATTTGATAATAGTGGTAATATTAAGAGAAGAAGAACTTGCCTAACGTTCTGACATTCTAATCATTTATCAGTGCATTTGCTAATTACTCTATTTTGAAATGGAATTTCTATATTTTAATTTGATTGACCTTTGCTTGTATAATTAAAATAATTTTACATACAGTTATAGTTATATATTATATATGGTTTTGTAAATATAGTTCATTATATAGTGTAACCATTAGATTATTATTCTAGTCAAGTGTGATATAAGCTCAGCATTTCCAATAATACTTGTAACAAAAGCAACTATTATAATTTTATTAAGTACTTTATGGTTTACAAAGTACTCTGGTAACAATACCAATTCTGTATGTATTAAAAACATGTAATTTTCTATCTCCCTGTTAGGGTTATAGTTTTAGTAACTACACAAATATTTACAATGCCTGCTGCTGCTGCTGCTGCTGCTGCTGCTGCTGCTGCTAAGTCGCTTCAGTCGTGTCCGACTCTGTGTGACCCCATAGACAGCAGCCAACCAGGCTCCCCTGTCCCTGGGATTCTCCAGGTGAGAACACTGGAGTGGGTTGTCATTTCCTTCTCCAATGCATGAAAGTGAAAAGTGAAAGTCAAGTCACTCAGTCGTGTCCAACTCTTTGTGACCCCCATGGACTGCTGCCTACCAGGCTCCTCCACCCATGGGATTTTCCAGGCAAGAGTACTGGATTGGGGTGCCATTGCCTAGATATATGCAAAGGTAAATTATGTTGCTAGAAATAAATAAAGGGATGGAGCAAGGTGAAACTGTTATAAATAACAAGGAACAGAGCAAATATTAATGCCAGAAAATGTGAGGACTTAGGGGGAATAAAAAGCAGAAATTATTAAGAAAAGAGAATTAAGAAAGATAAAGTCACGAGGGTTGGAGACACTGATATTTAAACATGTAGAGGAGATAAGGAAAAGATATTTAAAGAAAGATAGAGGGGTCTGAGAAAACAATGCATCCACTTTTCCTAATGTATGAATGAAAAACCTTCTAGTTTATTTGAAATTTACAGCTTGTTAAAGAGCATCCAGTGCACAGCTAGACTCATGCCTGATGAAAAAGGAAACAGTTTCTTGTTCAAATATGTAATTCCCCAAAATCTCAACATGGTCTTCATTTTTTTTTTTTAGTATATTCATGTTAATTGCATGCTGCTTAAATATGGTTTTACATATTTACTCTCAGCAGCTCACTTTTAGAGCTACATTTATTTTCCCACAAATGCATCTTTCAACTCTTCAATAAATGCTCTTTCAATATTTGATATGGTGGTATGTATGTGGTTGCTGTCTTATTCTAAATTAAATGTTTATTTGAGACACTTCATTTAAAGTGTTTTCATTTTCTACTCATTTTAGTTGGAAAAGCAATCATACAGTCTCATTCAAGCTATCTTTTCCTCTGGCATTATTGTTCTTGTTAGTGGTGAAGTAACCTGAAAAGAGGGGGAAAAAAATCAAATTGAAAAAGACATGCAAACAAATTGTAGCTTCCAGTCTTCACAATGGACATACTGCAAACACAAAAAAAGGTTTAGCAGTAATCTCTGACTGCCAATTCAGTTCACAAAGGCCTATTTGTTCATTCATAACAAACAAACAAACAAAAAAACAAAATGAATTCCACTGAGGGTAAAATCCTTTACTTAATAGCCACATTGATGGCATTTTCATTTTCCTGCTTTAGAACTTTGGGCCCATGTGATTTCATTATAAAGAATTTGTGATTATTTTAAGAGAAAATGGCTGGGTGTAGGAAATATTTTTTATGTTGATTAAGATTGCACAAAAGATGTCATAGGATCTATGTACAAAGCATACCGCATCATTTATTTCTTTATCTAATGATGCTTCACTATATTGTTTGTGCTCCCACTTTTCCCAGTACATCTCGGGCACAATTTCACCCCCTTCTTCAGGTTAAGGATAAAATCTCTGTTTCTTTCTTCTCATATTTCTAACTTGACATTTAGGGATAGTGAAATATTTAGCTATGAAGGCATACTTAAAAGTTCTGAACCAGTTTATTTATTTCAGCTTGCTGTAAATAGAAAACATACATTTGAAATATAAAATAAGGTCATAGAATTTATAAGATAAGGATGCCAGGGCATAGTAAATGAAGACACAGGGTGCACAGTTAAATTTAGTTTTGAAATGAATGTCAAACAGGTTTTCTATTTAAGTATTCCATGTGATATTTAGGACACACTTGTACTAAAAATGTCACTGTTTATCTGAATTTCAAATTTAACTGAATGTCCATTATTTTGTCTGATAGTCCCATTGGGAAACTTGGCCATAAGATCTTTGTGTCATAATTTTCTATCATTTTAGAAAGAAGAAAAATCTAAACTATACAATTTATCCGTTGCTATTATGGTTAATTACTAAAAATTGAAATAGCAAAAAGTATATGATTAAAATTCACCAAGTTGATAATCCTATCCTATGATTAAAATTACCAATTAAATTAATAAAATGCTAACCTATTACCTTTATATTTCCTAACTGAATCAGATTGAAGCAGTATTTATTCTATAATCATTAATTTTGTTTATTATGCTATATCAGTTTCAAGTTTTGTGGCTCTGTTTTGTGTATTTCAAGCAATAGAATATTTTCCCGAAGTACTATATATGTTACCTAGTGTCTACTTTGTAATCTAATAAGAAGATTATATTGTTGATATGTGTGAATCTGAGAAACAGGCTGTCTGAGTCTTTTCTCTGAGTTTCCTTCAATGGACTCTAGGATCCTATTCCCAGAAGAAGAAAATAAAAACAGTGAGAAAGAAAAAGAAGGAAAGCTTCTTTAACTTTTTATTTAAACTTTTTAATAAGCAATTTCTTTCAGAATACTTAAAGAAAATGACCCTAATGCCCTCTCCATTTGCATAAATCTCAAATAACTATTTCTGTTAACAAATGCAACTTTTCTTTCTCATAGATCTACTTATTTTAGTAACTTAGCAGCAAAGTGGTACAGAGTGAATGCAGAGGCCTTTGATTATGATGGCCGACATTATCTATGATCCCTTGAAGTGACATGTGAGATTATGGGTTAAAGGTTTTCCTCATATTAAAAAAACAAAAAATATTTTCCTGTCAAATCTCAATTATCCATATTAGTATCTTTCAACTATAGTAATGCCATAAATCTTAGAATTATTTCCTTGGAGAAGGAAATGGGAACCCACTCTGGTATTCTTGTCTGGAGAATCCCATGGATAGAGAGACCTACTGTGTTACAGACTATGGGGTCACAAAGAGTCAGACTCAACTAAGTGTCTAACACACAAACATCTTAAAATTATAGATCATACTGATATATGTTAGTTTAACTAGGCTAAAAAAATTGATATTTTTTCTTACTTTTTGCCAATTACAAATGTTCGTCTCTTTACCTGGGTTTAAATATTGGTACTATCTGGGCCCATAAAGTCTTTCCCTTTATCATATCAAAACGGGTCTTCTGAGCCCCATATGTAAGAGGCTATATGTCATCTTGGTTTAATGTGATCCTTCTACTATTCCTTTCTTTTCCCTATGTTACAGAAACCCTAGTAGTTGTTTAGCTTCTTCATTTCCAAAAGTGGCAGCAGTATTCTATTTTGTTATTGCAAAGGACTAAAAACTCCCCTTATTATAAATGACCTTCTGTAAAAAAATCTTGGAGTTTATTGACTCTCTTCCTACCAGAATTTTAGAAATTTCCCTAAAGATATGCAAAGAACAATAATAAACATCACAAAGATGTTAATAAATTTAATAATAGGAATATGTCAAGTTCAACTGCTTAGATAATCACACTACAGAAAAATAGACGATTTAATTAAAAGAAGCATTTTGGAGAAGGTCTAGGTTGATAGTTTTTAAGATACTACTGAGACAACTTTCTCTGTAGTAAAGTCCAAAGAAGGCAGGAAAGACAGCCTATGATGTTTTCCAGTACTTTTGTGGTCATAGAGTAATTTTTGTTGAGGTGGGTGTTCCAAAAATTTAAGTGAGTCCATCTCCCTTAAGTTAGATTTATTTGGTAAGAGTGTGTGTGATTATCCAAAAAATCATAGCATAGCATACCATATTCTCAGATGGGGAATTAGAGATTCATTCATTTTAACTGAGTAAACACTTAAGGAACTTTCTGAAGTTTTTAGTTGATGGTACAAGATTTAAATTTTTATGAGTAAATTGTGTTGATTTTAGAGACTCTTAAGTTTAAGCATTTTGAATCATTCCTTTATTTATTAGATATCAATCATGAAATAAGATGCATCATGAATTTTCCTCCACAGTAACAATGTTTCAAATGCAATGTGGAAAATGGTGATTTATAGCATGATTTATTATGCTTATGTCATTACCTCCAAATAATTTATGTCATCATGTTTGTGGGGTAGAACATCAATCACATGTCAATATTTCTATAAATATGAGCAGCCCTTTACACATTTGCCTTTATATCTGATCCTTATTCTTGCTTGAAATTTAAAAAAAAAAATTTAATATTCCCCAAATAAGGACACATAAATATTTTTTAAAAAACTATCACCTTAGCACACAGACTACTTTTAATGATGTTAGCTAGGTTGTTTAAAAAATTTTTTAAAAATTAAAATAATCATTTGTTTTAGAACTACTTACATCAACCTTCCTTAAAATAAAGCGTTTTATATTTTATTTACTTACATTCAGTCAGTTCAGTTCAGTCGCTCAATTGTGTCCGATTCTTTGTGACCCCATGAATCGCAGCACTCCAGGCCTCCCTGTCCATCACCAATTCCCAGAGTTCACCCAAACCCATGTGTATCGAGTCAGTGATGCCCCCCAACCATCTCATCCTCTGTCATCCCCTTCTCTTCCTGCCCCCAATCCCTCCCAGCATCAGGGTCTTTTCCAATGAGTCAACTCTTCACATGAGGTGGCCAAAGTGTTGGAGTTTCAGCCTCATCATCAGTCCTTCCAATGAACACCCAGGACTGGTCTCCATTAGGATGGACTGGTTGGATCTCCTTGCAGTCCAAGGGACTCTCAAGAGTCTTCTCCAACACCACAGTTCAAAAGCATCAATTCTTTGGCATCCGGCTTTCTTCACAGTCCAACTCTCACATCCATAATGGTGCAAATGTAATTGCAGTTTGGGACTGTGAATTTTAAATCACTATAACTACGCTCAAACACATCTTCAATAATCAAATAGGAACCATTACAATCAACACATTTTTGCCAAGGAGAATATGTTTGTTTATTCCTGTAAGATAAAAATCTATGTTTCAGAATTCAACAAACTTGGAAAGCATTTTCTTCCTCTTGTGGTTATGGAAGCATTTTCCCTACAAAAAGTTGTCAAGATGCTTGAAGAAATGGTAGCATTGACAAGAGGTCAAGAGAATAGGGCCAATGAAGCCAAATTTAATAGCCCAATTTGTTCAACTTTTGAATAATTAGTTGTGCAACATGTAGTTGGGTGTTGTCATGGAGAAGAATTGGACACTTTCTCTTGATCAGTGCTGGCTGCAGGACTTGCATTTTACGGTGAATTTCATTGATCTGCTGAGCGTACTTCTGTAATGGTTTCACTGGGATTCAGAAAGCAGTAGTAAATCAGAGCAGCAGCAGACCATCAAACAATGACCATGATGTTTTTTGGGTGCAAGTGTGGCTTTGGGAAGAATTTGGAGCTTCTCAGTACAGCCGCTGATCTGGTCAACTCCAGTTGTCATGTAAAATCCACTTTTTGTCACACATCACAATCCAATCAAGAAACAGTTCATTGTTGTACATCAAGGCTGTATATTGTCACCATGCTTATTTAACTTATATGTAGAGTACATCATGAGAAATGCTGGGCTGGAAGAAACACAAACTGGAATCAAGATTGCCAGGAGAAATATCAATAACCTCAGATATGCAGATGACACCACCCTTAGGCAGAAAGTGAAGAGGAACTAAAAAGCCTCCTGATGAAAATGAAAATGAGAGTGAAAACGTTGGCTTAAAGGTCAACATTCAGAAAACAAAGATCATGGCATCTGGTCCCATCACTTCATGGGAAATAGATGGGGAAACAGTGGAAACAGTGTCAAACTTTATTTATTTGGGCTCCAAAATCACTGCAGATGGTGATTGCAGCCATGAAACTAAAAGACGCTTACTCCTTGGAAGAAAAGTTATGACCAACCTAGATAGCATATTGAAAAGCAAAGACATTACTTTGCCAACAAAGTTCCATCTAGTCAAGGTTATGAGCTATGAAGAAAGCTGAGCGCCAACGAATTGATGCTTTTGAACTGTGGTGTTGGAGAAGACTCTCGAGAGTCCCTTGGACTGCAAGGAGATCCAAGCAGTCCATTCTGAAGGAGATCAACCCTGGGGTTTCTTTGGAAGGAATGATGCTAAAGCTGAAACTCCAGCACTTTGGCCACCTCATGCAAAGAGCTGACTCATTGGAAAAGACTCTGATGTTGGGAGGGATTGGGGGCAGGAGGAGAAGGGGACGACAGAGGATGAGATGGCTGGATGGCATCACTGACTCGATGGACATGAGTCTGAGTGAACTCCGGGATTTGGTGATGTACAGGGAGGCCTGGTGTGCTGTGATTCATGAGGTCACAAAGAGTCGGACACGACTGAGCGACTGAACTGAATTGAACTGAACTGTGGCATAGAATAAGAGAAGCCAACACTTTAAGATGAGGGTTTTTGTTTTGTTTTGTTTTGTTTTGTTTTGTTTTATTTGCAGTGAGCTCATGACGTACCCACTTATCAAGTTTTTCAACTTTCTAATTTGCTCCAAATGTGAATGATTGTAGAATGATTGATGTTGAGTACTTCAGCAACTTCTACTATAGCTGTAAGAAGATCAGCTTCAATGATCCTCTTAACAGATCATAGTCAACTTCCAATGGCCAGCCACTGCACTCCTCATCTTCAAGGCTCTCATCTCATCACAATACTTCTTGAAGCACCACTGTGTTGTATGTTTGTTACCAGTTCTTGGGCCAAATTTGTTGCTGATGTGAGTTGTCTCCTCTGCTTTATGACCAATTTTTAACTTGAATAATAAAATCCTTTGAGTTTGCTTTTTGTCTAACATTATTTCCCTAGTCTAACATAAATATACACAAGTAACAAATTATTAGCAAACAAAACATAAAGAAATGTGCATTAAAATAATGTATAACATAACCACATTTATTTAAATAGCATTCCAATATCAAATGGAAAATTTCAACAATACAAAATGGCAATTATTTTTGTATCAACCTAATAATAACACAAATTGTGCTCTTTTCCTAGTTAAATTAATGGCTTTTTACCAACCATTTTCAAATATTCCACATCCTGCATATCTTCATTACTACCAGCCTGAGAATGGACAGATGTGGTAACATAAATTCAGGGTAAAACAGAGAAAGATGTGAATTCTACATTCAAATAAGTCAATATAGAAAGTTTCCTGTATTTCATGGACCTAATCTGATAGAATTGTCAAAAATTTTCTTTCCAAAGTGACAGAAAAATGTAGTTTATCTTATCAAAACAAAATACTGCTGGAAAGAACCTTAAGCATAGAGTATATAATATGTGAATGGAAAGTTTTCAAAAATTCTATGTACTTATTTTCTGATTTTGAAAAACATATATAGCATGTATTTGTTTTTCTAAAAAATACAATAAAATAATTGTTCTCAAAACAATTCCATTGTAATAAGAAGAGCCAGGACCCAGAAGCCAGAAGAACAGACTGAAGGTTCTAAGCCAGCACATACACTACTTGTGAAAAATGCATGAAGTGTTTAATGCATCCAGAATCCAGTTTCCTTCTCTATGGAGTAAAAAGACTATATTGAAATTCTATATAACGTTTAAAATTCTAAAAATCTATAAGTTGACAACCCAAAGATATCTTCAGTATCTCTTTCTTCTTTAACAAAATGGCAGGAGTAAATAATTATGATTTTAATGTTTTCAAAATATAATTTTGTGAATATTTTGAGGTATCCAGTGAGTAACTCATATATTATGAACTCTCCTATTAGAAAAAAAAAATGTAATAGATTTCAGTTTTTTGTCTGATCAGTCATCATTAACAAGTTTTGGTAACAGGTTATGTTTACTAGTCAGTTTTGCATCTTACTATATGCTTTAAGCATTAAAATGTAGGCTTCTTATTTTACTATGAAAAATCAAATTCAGTAATTTGACTCTTCCTGAGATATTTTTCAGTGATAGGGTTTGGAAAGAGGAAAAAGCAAAGAGAATACATGAAAGGAGGCAATAGAAAAAGAAAACAAGACAAAGAGAATTGTATTTTAGTGTCAGAACCTGAACCAAAATCATTGCAGTAAAGTGCATAGCTGTCTTTTGCCAAACCAGTATAAACGTTGTCATGTGACTAAATCCCTGATAGATTTATACTGAGTATCTGGATCTAAAATAATTATGTAAATGTGCAGTATTATGGCTAACACGTAAACAATTAATTATTTTGAATTTGTTAACATTACAAAAAAATGAGGGTGTTAGTGGGTCAGTCCTGTCGGACTCTTTGCGACTTCATGGACTTTAGCCCTCCAGGTTCCTCTGTCCATGAAATTCTCTCTTCAAGAATACTGGAGTTGGTTGCTATTCCCTTCCCCAGGGGATCTTCCCAACACAGGGATCAAACCCAGGTCCTCTGAACTGCAGGCAGATTCTTTACCCAAGCCACCAGGGAAGCTGATTAAAATTACAAATCTGATTGAAACTCTTAACAGTCATGTAAATGTTTAGTTATTACTTTTAGTAACATTAACATTGTCTAATTTTTTTCTTGTTTTCTCTTTTTCACAGATCATTAAATACAGTCAACTTATTTTGGCTTTTATAAAATTCTGGGCTTATGATAGATAAATAGAATAGCAATGTGAGTAGGACTCTGACAAGTATCTGTGCAAGCTCAGAGTATGAAATGGAAATGGGAGAGTTTAAGGAGAAAAATGATTCATTATATTGTGGGTTAAATTTTTAAAGTTGTAATAATCAAAGCATGAACAAATATATAGAAGCAAGGAGCATAAAAATGATATGAAGAAATGGGGAAGCAGGAAAACTGCAGGAAAGAAGTTACATTTCTTCTAGGTCTTGAAAAAGAGGCTTTATGTATTGATAACCTAAGGATAACATGTAGAAACTAAAGTTGAAAGTATTGGATAGTGTTAGTGTGTTGAATTTGCTACTACAAAAAGTCTGGCTGAAATAGACTACAATTTGCAACACGGTCTGTTGCTTTCAAACCTGATTTACATATTTTTTTTATTGCTAAGACATTTCATTTCCTTCTTCTTCTAAAACAGCTTAATTGACTTTTTGTGAATTACTGTGAATGCATATGTGCTTTTGTGTTTTTAGATAGGGAGTCTGGGTTAAAGGTGCTTTGGGAAATAGTTTTCTATTGCCAACAAGTGAGATGTTTTCAGGCAATGCCAAGGGAGCCATTCTTCTGAAATTTATGTTCTAAATGTGTTTGGGGATTGCTGTTTGTCTAAAATTAATATACCCATAGATCCCTCTAAAATATATAAAAATATTAATATTATATAGAAAATTTACAATTTAGACATAAAACTTAGGAAGCAAAGCACAATAGCCACTTATTTCCATATGCAAATCATTATACGTGTACAGACTAGGACAATGAAGCAGATGCTAGGCCAGATTTTCTGTTCACACAAATACACAATAATATTGATTCATCTAGTGACAGTGTGTTAAATATTCCAGACATTGTACTAGATTCCGGACTCATTGTTGAAAACATAATAAGACAAGAGACAGCTCTCCCCCTTGCTTAGAATGTTGGTTGAGATGGATAAGTGGTGAAACTACGGAGTCAAGTTCATGTGATAATGAACTACTTCACAGTTTGGACCTATGTTCAACATCTTTTCTTTTAAGTAACTCAAAGAGATAGTCTCTTATATAGCCCGAAGAGGGTATTTTATGCCTCTGAATTTTTGATATCTTTCTCTAAAAAGATCTCTTGCTCTATAGCTCTAAAGAAGAGAAAGTCACTACTTATACTTGTTTTAGCCGAGTTACTGCGAAACACTCCAACACATTGGTAGAAAGGTAATAATAGCCTCATCTCAAAAAAGTACCTTTTTAAACCTTTAACAAGATATTGTATGGTAGCCAAATCAAAAATTAGCCATCTTTTTACATTTGGAGATTTTCACCCCAGCACACTGATTTCCTTTCTTGGATTTCTTTTCTTTTCTTTCTTTTTTTTTTTTTTTTAGACTTCCAATAATTTTGGTTTAGCTGATTATTTAAAACTGAAACCTGAATTTATTTCTCATCATAGTTATGATAAAAAGGTAATCAGATTCTTATCACTGATATTTGAACTCACTCTCTAAGACTACAGCATCTTACCCTATCCAAAACCTACTTGAGCAGAAATCCCATCCCCTTTCTTTTTTCATGGAACAAAGAAATGGAAAAATCAGGCTGACTGAAGATGGACTCTTTTCCAAGAAATAAAAGGACAGAGAGAGAATATAACTAGTGCATGCACAGACTCATCTTCTAAACAAAGTCAGAACACTCTTTCTAACTCCTCTATGGCTCACGAGACATAGAAGAGAGAAGGCAGTAGGGAACTAAGGTCTTTCTAAAGAGAAAACATTGGGAGTGGAAAACAAGATCTCATCCTACACAGATAACATATACTTTGCCCACAAGCAGCCTGATTGATCTGACATCTTATGATTATTCTGCACTTCCAACCAACACTGAACCACTCTGAACTCCCAATTTTCGCATCAGTGTTTTAAACACGTTCCCATTTCAGAGAAATCTAGTCCCACTGCTTAGAATGCTTTATTTAGGATTTCATGCCATTCATTTATGACTTTATTTCACTTAGATTTCTTTTCAAATGTTTATCTGAGAGTCCTGAGAGTCCAAACAGCACTCTCTAAGACAAATCACAACATCAGAACAGTTCTTTGCTTGGTTTATAACTCTTTTGAAACCTGGCATTTCATTCTGTATTTAGGTTGTGTGTTTTATCATTTTCTATTTACTCAGTGGAACTTTATTTCTCTGAGAATTGTGTTTAGTGCTCTTCTCTCAGTGCCTAGTAAAATACCTAATGATCTATTGTGGTTTTGTTCAGTCTTTCAGTCATGTCTGACTCTTTGCAACCTCATGGACTGTAGCATGACAGACTTCCCTGGCCTTCACTATCTCCTTGAGTTTGCTCAAACTCATGTCCATTGAGTCTATGATGCCATACAACCATCTCATTCTCTGTCACCCTTTTCTACTCCTACCCTCAAACTTTCCAGCATCAGGGTCTTTTCCAGTGAGTTGACTCTTTGCATCAGGTGGCCAAAGTATTGGAGCTTCATCTTCAACATCAGTCCTTCCAATGAATATTTAGGGTTGATTCCCTTTAGAATCAACTGGCTTGATCTCCTTCAAGTCCAAGGGACTCCCAAGAGTCTTCCCCAGTACCACAGTTCAAAAGCATCAACTCTTTGACACTCAGCCTTCTTTATGGTCCAATTATCCCATCCATACATGACTACTGAAAAAGCCATAGCTTTGACTATATGGAGCTTTGTCAGCAAAGTGATGTCTTTGCTTGTTAATATCCTCTCTAGGTTTGTCATAGCTTTTCTACTAAGGAGCAAGCATGTTTTAATTTCATGCAGCAATCACTGTCTGCAGTGATTTTGGAACCCAAGAAAAGAAAGTCTGCCACTGTTTTGTCAACTAAAAGGATGCATAACGTGAGAGGTGTGAGTTAGGTTTTACTTGGGGTAAAATGAGGACTGCAGCCTGCTATTCATCACCACAAATAGCTCTAAGAGATTACTCCAAAGATGCAGTGGAGGGAAGTCAATATATAAGATTTTTGTTAAGGAGATGTTCAGTGCAATCAAGCATGCTTTACAAAGATTTTCTCCTACTCACCATGAAGGAATTTGTTGCAGGAAGAGGGACCCTTTCCAGGGCCAAAAAGTGGGCTCTTGTCTAACACTCAAAAATGAATTGTCAAGGAGACACAGATGCTGACAAAGCAAGAAATTTTACTGGGAAGGGCACCTGGATGGAGAACAGAAGGGTAAGGGAGTTCAGGAGAACTGCTGTGTCATGTGACTTGCAGTCTTGGATTTTATGGTGATGGGATTAGTTTCTGGATTGTCTTTAGCCAGTCATTCTGACTCAGAGTCCTTCTTGGTGGCACACCCATTGCTCAGCCAAGATGGATATCAGTGAGAAGATTCTGGGAAGTAGTCCAACATGTGATGTCTCATTTGAACCTTTCCCAAACTTTTCTGGTTGGTGGTGGCTTATTAATTCCATATTCCTTACTAGGACCTCCTGTTGTAAAATAACTCACATAAGTGATTATTCTAGTGCCTGGCTAGGGTGGGTAGTTTCAGTCATTGTTCTTCCCCTAACAGATTTAGTGATTCTCTAGATATGAAGAGATGCAAAGATTGGGGTCCTGAAATCATTTCTTGAAAATGTCTGACTATCTAAAGACCTGTTCACCAGTTTTCCTGGAGCAGAGTGCCTCACTCTCCACCCTGATTTCCTCTTAGGTGGTGTTTTGAAGGTCAGTAGCTGCAGCAGCACAGGGCTCAGGCTCCACAGAGACAGAGGGCAAATGCCTTTGTTGTTGATCAGTCACTGACAAATGCTCTTGGCAAGTGCCAATTTGTAGTCGACAAATGAAGAAAAGGAATAAGTGGTACTATTAAGTCTAGTTGGGCTTCCCAAGTAGTTCTAGTGGTAAATAACATACCTGCCAATGGAGGAGGCATAAAAGATACAAGCTTGATCCCTACCTAGGTCAGGAAGATCCTCTGGAGGAGAGCATGACAACTCACTCTAGTATCCTTGCCTGAAGAATCCTATGGACAGAGGAGCCTGGAGGGCTACAGGTCATAGGATCACAAAGAGTTGGACACGACTGATGCAATTTAATATGCAAAGCATTATGTCTAGTAGTGTGTTGAAACAGGAATCCAAGTTCTTGTTCTCAGAATTGAAGAATGGACTTTGCAAACATACAAATGTTCATGGTAGCAAGCACACAGGATTTATTTCAGAGAGAAATAAATGTATGCTGAGTACAAAGCTCTCAACATAGACACTGAGAGGGGGTGAAGTGCCTGAAAAGGTGGGACCTACAGCAGTTTATACCTTACTAGTATTGATTGTACACTTAGATTGGTTCTTACTTTTAACTATGTCATTTCTAGCCAATCAGCTTAAAGGTCACAGTGTTTAACTTGACATCTTTATGGCTTCTTTTTATCCTCGGATTCTTAATTTGCCACTCTAGGAGTGGAAATGATGGATTCAGGCACTATTGGCTTTAAACATACCTTTCCCATGTTTGTAATACATTGTTAGCTCTCTCTCTCTCTCACAGACACACACACATACACATACACACACACACACTCACAAACCACTTTGTCAATATCAAAGAATTTTCAAAGCATATTACAAAACTTAAAAGTGTTCATATAACAAAGTGATCTCTGTTAGTTATAAATCTGATTTTATTATTTGTTGATTAAAACTAATCAGTGACTTTCCATAACCCTGAAAATAAAATGCAGATTTCTTAACATGGTCTATAACACCCATCATGATTTCCTTTCATTTTTTCCAACATCACTTCAAATGACTCTTTTTTAATATGTTTCAGAAAATTGGTTTACTTTCAATTCCCAAGGCACTCCATCCATTTTAGACTTTTTGCTTTTACTGTTTCCATTTTTCTATACAGGTCTGGCTTTGCCTCATTATTTGATTCCCATTGTAATATACTATTTTTCCTCAATCTCTGTCTAGTGTGGCTACATTAATAAGCCTTGCTCTTGCTCATCCTATTAATCTTTTCTAAGAATTTGCCATTTTTAATCAAAGCAATTATAATAGCTTTAATAACTTTCATTTTGTTGACTTATCTATTTTTATTTGTCTTTCCATCTTGAGTTCCATCAAAGTAAACTTATGAGTGGACAGGCTATCTCTGTTTTATTGACTGGTATATATCCACTATATAACATCGTGCTTAACACAAAGTTTTCTAATTATCTGTTAAGTAAACAAACTTGTGGTGTTTTGTATTTTCTGTGTCATTATAAAACAATCTCTCTCAGTTAGATGCCTTGTAAAGTCAACCTCTCTGCTCAAGGAATGGCTAATCCTGAACTTGCTGAATATTTTGTTAAGATAATACTCTGTCTGGTATAGTTTTTTGTAATAGTCTCCTAAACATTAATTTAAGATAGGAATCCTTTCAGATATAACTGAATTTGCAGTAAGGATATATGTGTATGAAGCATGGGAGAAAGAGAAAGTTATATCCAATTAAACGCAGATTTCCAAAGAACAGCATAGAGAGACAAGAAGGCCCTCTTCAATGAACAGTGTATAAAACTAGAAAAAAACAACATATGGGAAAGATTAGAGATCTCTTCAGGAAAATTGGAGATATCAAGGGAATATTTTGCCCAAAGATGGGCACAATAAAGGGTGGAAACTGGAGAGACCTAGTAGACTGGAGAGATCAAGAAGATATGGAAAGCATACATGGAAGAACTGTATAAAAAGATCTAAATGATCTGATTACTATGATGGTGTGGTAAGCCATCAAGAGCCAGACATTCTGGAGAGCAAACTCTAGTGGGTCTTAGGAAGCACTGCTGTTAATAAAGCTAGTGGATGTGATGGAATTCCAGTAGACCTATTCAAAACCCTAAAGGATGATGCCATCAAGATGTTGCATTCTATATGTCAGCAAATCTGAAAGACCCAGCAGTCACCACAGGACTGGAAAAGGTCAATCCTCATCCCAATTTCCAAGAAGGGTAGTACCAAAGAATGTGCTAATCATCGGACAACTGCACTCATCTCCCATGCTGGTAAGGTCATGCTTAAAATCTTACATGCTAGGCCTGAGCATTATGTGAACCAAGAACTTCCAGATGTCCAAGCTGGGGTTTAGAAAAGGAAGAGGAACCAGAGATAAATGGCAACATTCACTGGATCATAGAGAAAGCTAGGGAATTCCAGAAAAAAAAATCTACCTCTGTTTCTTTGACTATGCCAAATCCTTTGATTGTGTGGATCAAAATAACTTTGGAAAGCTCTTAAAGAGATGGGAATACCAGAAAGTCTTACTTGTCTCCTGAGAAACCTGTATGCAGGTCAAGGAGCAACAGTTAGAACCATGTTTTTGACAACTGATTGGGTCAAAATTGAGAAAGGAGTATAGCAGAGCTATCTGCTGTCACCCTGCTTGTTTAATGTATATGCTGAGCACATCAATAGAAAGGCAGGGCTGGATGAGTTACAAGCTGGAATCAAGATAGGCAGGAGAAAGTTCAACAATGTCAGATATGTGGATGATACCACTATAACCACAGAAAGCAAAGAAGAATGATAGAGCTTCGTGATTAAGGGTGAAGAAGGAGAGTGAAAGATCTGGCTTAAAAGTAAAAAAAGAAAAAAAAAGATCATGGCATCTGGTCCCATTACTTCAAGGCAAATAGAGTGGGAAAAGTGGAAGTAGTGACAAATTTCCTCTCCTTGGTATCTAAAACCACTGCAGATTGTGACTGCAGCCATGAAATCATAAGACATTTGCTTCTTGGCAGGAAAACTATGACAAACCTAGATAGTGTGTTGAAAATCGGAGACATTACTCTGCCAACGAAGGTCAAGGTTGTGGTTTTCCCATTGGTCATGAATGATTGTGAGAGCTGGACTGGAAAGAAGGCAGAGCACCAAAGAATTTATGACTTCCAATTGTGGTACTGGATAAGACTTCTCAGAGTCTCTTGTACAGCAAGGAGATCAAGCCAGTCAATCTTAATGGAAGTCAACCCTGCAAACTCATTGGGAGGACTGATGCTGAAGCTGAAGCTCCAATACTTTGGCCACCTAATGCAAAGAGCTGACTTATTAGAAAAGGCCCTTATACTGGGAAAGACTGAAGGCAGGAGAAGAGGATGACAGTGGATGAGATAGTTGGATGGCATCATTGATGCAACGGAGATGACCTGGGAAAACTTTGGGAGATGGTGAAGGACAGGAAGGCCTGGCGTGCTGCAGTCCATGGGGTCACAGACTCAGACACAACTGGGAAAATGAACAGCAACTACAATATGTGTATAAATTTTAAGCCATATGTTGTATGTCTAATTATGTGTTGCTTTCTTAAGATTATCTAGTTTAGCATTTATTTTTTGTTATTACAGTGAATATATTTTTAAAATACTGTTCGTTCAGTCACTTAGTTGTGGCCAACTCTTTGTGACCTGAAGGATTGCAGCATGCCAGGCCTCCCTGTCCCTCACCAACACCCAGAGTTTACTCATACTCATGTCCATTGAGTTGATGATGCCATCCAACCATCTCATCCTCTGTCATCCCCTTCTCCTCCCACCTTCAATCTTTCCCAGTATCAGAGTCTTTTCAAATGAGTCAGTTCTTCACATCAGGTGGCCAAAGTATTGGAGTTTCATTTTCACTATCAATCCTTCCAATGAATATTCTGGACTTATTTCCTTTAGGATTGACTGGTTTGATCTCCTTGTAGTTCAAGGGACTCTCAAGAGTCTTCTCCAATGCCACAGTTCAAAAGCATCAATTCTTCAGTGCTCAGCTC
The DNA here is from genome assembly GCF_023091745.1 of Budorcas taxicolor. Lineage (NCBI taxonomy): Eukaryota > Metazoa > Chordata > Mammalia > Artiodactyla > Bovidae > Budorcas > Budorcas taxicolor. The sequence continues at coordinate 59,430,826 of NC_068921.1, read as the reverse complement.
TCTTTAAGGTCCAACTCTCACATCCATACATGACTACTGGAAAAAACATAGCTTTGACTATGGTTGGCAAAGTTATGTCTCTGCTTTTTAATATGCTGTTTAGGTTGGTCATAAGTTTTCTTCCAAGGAGTAAGCATCTTTTTATTTCATGGCTGCAGTCACTATCTGCAGTGATTTTGGAGCCCCCCCCCCAAAATGAAATCTGCCACTGTTTCCCCATCAGTTTGTCACGAAGTGAAAGGGACCAGATGCCATGATCTTTGTTTTCTGAATGTTGAGTTTTTGACAAATTTTTCACTCCCTTTTTCACTTTTAAGAGTCTCTTTAGTTCTTTTTATAAGGGTGGTGTCATCTGCATATCCAAAATACTCATTATGCATCAAAATCTATCACATAATTTACCTATATTATTTAGTTTAATCTTTATGTTAACTCACTGGGGTAGAAAATATCACCTCTGTTTATCACTGAGAACATTAAGGGACAGAGAAAAAAAATTACTTGCCAAAGAATAAAGACTTAGATACTTGTAGAACTGGGATTTAAAACCATATCCATTAGTTAAAGGACAATTACTGTAACCTTGATAGGAATTTAGTATACATTTAGTTTTATTTTCAGCTTTAGAAAAAATTTATGTCACTTAAAATATTTGAGCATCCTGAAACAAAGACTTCTCAGAATTACAGTTTTTTAGTTTCAAAATATACCTAGTTTATTGCCAGAGGCATTATCTTTGTAAGAAAACTGTGATTTTTTTTTTTAAATAGAGTAAAAGTTTTTTTTTCTTTTCTTTTTTTTTAAAATTTTTTATGGAATAAAATAATATTCTAGTAAGTTTCCTCAAAAAAAAAAAAAATTAAGACCTAAATAAGATACAGAACTGAAACATAACTGAAAACAAATGAGCAAACATAAAGTGCATAAAACACCTCCTGTTGTACAAATCACTGAAGGTGTCTGCTCTTTGGAAAAAAAGAATGCACATATCATTCTTCATTTTTCACTTTGCTTCTTTACTTAGTTCAAGGTTAGAAATATATTTTAAAAAATTGATTATAATTTATTCAGCCCACACGACAAGAACCTGACTGTCCTTTTAATCTATTTTTTCTTTTATTATTGTATCCTGATTTTAAATCATATGTCTGATAACAAAATAATGAAAATAGGTTAGAAACATCAGTGTAAACTCACTCATAGTGATTTTGATATATGAGAGAAAAGCAGAAAAATATACTTAACCCAATTATGGTTTTCCTTATAATTGTGACACTCTAGTCTCCTCAATTTTATATTAAAAACTAATTAGGGATACAAGAAAAAGTCACATGATTTAGTTTTAATGTAAACTAAAAATTCTTTCCTAACTTAACTGGTTCCCAAAATAGAGCAGGCCTTGAAACTTATGTAAGCAAATCCCATCAGCAGAGGGCAGAAAAGATGACAGTCTCAAATGTGAAACAGGAGAATATAAAAAATATAACAGTTTATAGTGAAATAAAAGTATGTACATTTTAAGCCTTGGGTTTTTTCACCTACCTATATTCTACACATATGAAAAATGTTGCTAGTAAGGTAGAAATTTCACAAAAAATTCACAACAAAAGCAACTATCACAGAACATATTTTCTCATTTCATGGAGGCAAAAATCTAGATAATCATTGTATACACTGACCATCTACAAGCTCAAGGACACCTGAAATATTCTTTAACTCCATAGGCAAGAAGACTGGTTTGACCTCTATAAGCACATGAAGAACCTAAGGATGGCTATTTTTATAGTTTTTCTTTTGCATCTTCTTTCTTAAATGCATCAACTAGAGAAATCATATGAGTTTTAGACACACATCCTCAAAGGTAATGCATAGCCTTCCTATCTCTTCTGTTCTGCACAGAAAAACCTAGTTGTTATTCTCCAGTGCCCTTTACATTTACTAGAAATAATTTACTTTACAGGATGTCTCTGAATAGGGATAGAAGATATAAAATGATTAACTGGTCTCTCTTCAGATCCATCCCACTCATCTCAAGTAGGCCCTAGAATATATTCTGAGAATATATTGCTGTCTCATGGTCTGTTTATTACTCAATTCTTCTAGAATATGTATACCATCTCTTCTCTTCCCAAGTTAGTTAAATACCTCCCACATTCTTTACTGCTTTAGGTGGTCACATTTTGTCTTTCACTATCATTCTCTTTTTATTTAGAAAAAATAATCCACTAATCTGTCAGCATCATTAATCACTTTCTCTTTCTTCTTATAAATAATGATAAATCATCTCTCTTTTTACTAATGTCATTCTATCATATTGACATAACCCTTTCTTTGTCTGCTCATATCATTCTGGGATTTCAATGGCAAAATCAATCTTTCTCTCTCTTTCCCCTCTTCTGAAGTTATTTCTTTTATGTTAAAACTCTGTCTCTCTCTGTCTCACACACACACCCCCACCTACCACACACATTGTGTTGATAATAATCTGAACATGGCTGAACTCAAAGGTAGATTCTTAGCCTTCATTTCATCTGAACACTAGATTACCACATTTTTTCTTCAGCGATTATTTTTCTTTTTTTCTAATTTGACTTCTATTCTTAGCTCAGCTGGTAAAAAAAACCCACCTGGAATGCAGGAGACCCCAGTTCAGTTCCTGAGTTGGGATGATCTCCTGGAGGAGGGCATGGCAGCCCACTCCAGTATTCTTGCCTGTAGAATCTCCATGGACAGTGGAGCCTGGCAGGTTACAGTCTATAGGGTTGCAAAGAGTTGGACACGACTGAGCGACTAAGCACAGCTTCACATAAATGGATATGGTTTTCATGACAACATTCTATCCTTTGACGTTACCAAAATGTGACATCATAAACCATATAGTTCAAAATATGCCTTTTGGGGAAAATTTCTTCAGTTTAGGAAAGAAAATTGAGAAGTGTTGAAGCCAGAGGGAGCATGACTTTCTGATCTCAGCATACAGAGAAGCAGCAATACATAATAATAAAAAGAAAGAAAGGAAGAAAGGATGGAAGGAAAAAAGGGAAAGGGAGAGAAGGAGAGAAAGACAGGAAAGTGGAAAGGTGAGAAAAGGAAATAATGAGAGTTACTAATTATTAGGGCATTTCCTGATACTCTAATTTATTCTACAGCATAAACCAGAAATCTACTTTTATCATGGTACAGGGTGTTTAGGGATGGGAAATATGGGTTTTCACCTCACTAAGTCACAATATACAATTCTAAGTTTTGAAGCAACAATATCATTTAGTTATCAACATCTATATCAAGGTGTTCACCTATCTTGGTGACATTTGTAAACAGTGACATGGTACATGACAGAGATGAGTTCAGCTAAATAAAGAGATGTGGATCACAGAACATGAGACACTCCACAAAAGACCCCAGACCTTACTCAGTAAGATTTTGTAGAGTCATGGTTGTTCTATCATCTGTCCTATAAGATCTAGGAAATTTTGGTAATTGTATTAATGTTTATTCTCTCCACCCTGTACTAGGAAGAGGCATGGGTGAAGCTAAATTGCAAACATTAAGAAAGATCTTAAAACAAAGAACACAGATAGGAATGCTTTTTGTACTGTTAAAAGCAGTATTCACAATGCTCCCTAAATTATGCATGTAGGGAACTGTGAATAGGCACCTCATAGTCTGGATTATTTAATCAATGTATACAATTTCTTAGTGAACATGTATAACCATTATCTGATGGCATCTAAAATCAGAGCAATAATCTTTAATGATTTCCATTTTGAATAAAGATTTATTACAACTTAAAAAAGTAAAAGTATTAGTCACTCAGTCGTGACTGACTTTTTGCGACCCCATGGACTGTATTATAACTTGCTAGCCTATTACTGATGGGTTATGTTTAGCTTTAATAATGAGACAATGCATTTCCATTTCTAAGGAGATTTTTAATAAGTTATAATGAAGCAGGTCATAATTTTAAAATGTAAAGATAAAGATAGTCTTTTGCATGTGTATGGGATGTTATAATAATTATTTCATTATTTTTATAAGTGTAGCACTTTTATCATTGTAACAAATTATTAGCTTCCAAGCATACACAGATTTGATTATCTTGTTCTGTCTTCAGCAAAAATGGAGTATGGCCATCTCAGTAATCTAGGATACATTATAAAGTAACTATAGTACTTACAGAGACAGAAAAAAGCAAATTAATTAGCTAAGGTAAGTATTAGCTACATAAATTATACTTCCCTTAAGCTTCTTTGAGATTAATTTATATTATCAGCTGCTTTCTTACTTCTATTACCTTCTCTTCTAAAAACATTGATAGTTTTGTAAAAAATATTATCATTTATGGGTTTTGGTCCACATTTTTATATAACTGTTACTTAAGTTCTAATAAAAATTAACTTTATCATGTAGGGAATAACTGTATACAATTCCGTTTCTATCCCTATTAATTTCCTTTAATTGAACAAATTAAAATTAAAGAAAAAATGATTTTGTGTTGAGACTGATACATTTTTACATTCTGACTTGGTCTTTCAAAAAAAAAATTATCAAAAACAATGTAAAAACCTTCTTTAAAAAAGTTAGTTTGTATAAACAGAATCCTAATACGCTTTATTTGCCTCACATTATGGAAGGAATATTGAAACTGCATAAAATTTTCCATATACAGAAATATATTTGAAACATGCCAGGCAATTGTCACCACCTTTTAGAATAAATAGCAACGTACAATAAATACTTCATTGGAAAATGAAAGATAAGAAAGTTTTAAATTTTAAGAAATTGGTATACTCCAGACAAAATGCACACCTCTATATTTTCTCAATATGCCTTCATGTATATTATATAGAAATCTATTGTATATTTATAATATTTAGAGTAATCTTATTGAAGGTACTTCTAAAACTTGCTAGGGAAAGATTCTTTGCTGATGCTTTGAAATGTAATCGTAAATGCCTGCAGTATACTCAGATAGAATATTACAGTAATGCACTGTGAAAATTGTGGCATGCCATTTTTTAGATCTTGTTAACTCTGATTCATAAAATGTGACATTTCTTACACCATTTGCAAGGCAGTTAATTTATCCAGCAAATCTCATGATATTCTCTACACTTGAAAAGCTTTACTGTTCAGTAATAAACACTGTTTTTGTAGAAATAGAAATGATGTAGTTATATAATGTGAGAAGTATTAGATTGTGTTATAAACTGTACAGTAACACTGCTCTAGAATGCTGAAATATCAGTTTCCAGACCAACAAGGTGCAAAATAACTACAATAAAATGTTAACTATGAACTTGGCACGGTATTTTTTATGTAGCTGCAACAAAGTTTTAGTAAGGAAATCTAAACTTTTCATTGTGTATACGTCTCAGAATAGTGTCTTTGTAGACAATTTTGACATTAGTAATAATAATATTATGTAAACAAGCTATATGTGAAATGTTTGTGTATAGTTTTATTAGAGATAAATCAAAACAGAGTAATACTGATTTGTGAAAACAAGTTCTGTATTTAAAGATTGAATGTTCTTTCCTCAGCAGATCTAAAATGTAAGGGAACACAGTGACATACATTTTAGTATATTTTTTGAAGTAAGTTTTCAGAAGATTTTAATGTAACTCATATTTGGAATAGTCATAAAATAGTCTATAGAAAGCCAATAAATGTGAAAAAATTACCTGTCAATGATAAAATACAAATATATATCATGACATTATATAATTGTTTAATTGCACAGTTAAAATTTGACTATTCTAAAAAGAAAATTATTTCAAAACATTATTTTTGACATTTTACATTGAAAAGAATAGTAATATTATAAATAAAACCATAGTATCATTAGGTTCATAACATCTTTAATGGTCCAATTTCTATAAAAATAATAGATTTATACAATTTGGAAATGTCCTTTGGTTTTAAAGACAGATCTGTAAGCTGGAAACATTATAAGCAGTGACTGTGTTTAAAAATATATATGACTACAAAAATTCTACCATATGTCCTTCAGTTATTGAATGGATAAAGAAATTGAATAAACTATGATACATCCAGACAATAGAATATTAGTAAGGGCTGAAAGGAAGTGAGATATCAAGCAATAAAAAGACATACACAAATTTAAATGTTTATAACTAATTGAAAGAAGCCAATCTGAGAAGTCTGCTTATTCTGAAAAAAGGCAAATGGAGACAGTATAAACATCAATGTTTGCAAAGAATTGAGTGAAGGGTGGTAGATAACTAACTGATGTATGGAGAAAATTTATGGCAGTAACAATACTGTGTATGATACCATAATGGTGATATGTTTAGTTGTTCAGCTGTGTCCGACTCTTTTTTATGACCCCATGGACTGTAGCCCACCAGGCTCCTCTGTCCATTGGATTTCCCAGGCAAAAATACTGGAGTGGATTTTCCTTTTCTTCTCCAGGGAGTCTTTCCGACCAAGGGATCAAATCTGCGTCTCCTGCATCAGCAAGTGGATTGTTTACCACAGAGCCACCAGGAAAGCCCATAATGGTGAATACATTTGTACAAAGCAATAGAATATACAACACCAAGAGTGAACCCTAATTAAAATTATGGCCTTTGGATGCTTATGTTGTGTGAATGTAGTTTCATTGATTATAGCAAATGTATCAATACCACTATACTGATGGATACTGATAACAGAGGAAGCTATGCATGTGTGGGGCAGGAATTATAAGGGAAACTCTCTATCTGCCCCTCAGTTTTGCTGTAAATTAAAAATACCCTAAAATTTTTTAAGTAAATTTTAAAAATTCTATAAAATCACTGATATAAAGCACAGAATGAATATAATATCTTGAGCACAAAATGCTGTATTCCCATTCAACAATTAAAATCACTATGAAGCATGCAACACTGTAGACCCCCTATAACTTGTATCATGCTTACATTGTTATAAATAACCTGCTACTATTCCCTGGAAATTTTCCTGATGCACAGCATTTTCCTAAATAGTGAGGAGACTTCTAATGATGGCTTATGGAGCAAAAAACTTTATGCAGCATGAAGAAGGCATGCTACTGGCAACTCAAAAAAAAAAAAAAAAAAAGAATCAAAAACTAGGATTGTGGTATTTATTTGTGAAAGATAATAAATGACTTAATTACTAAAATTCCAGTAGAACCCACCTTGAATAAAAAAAAGAAAAGTTAGTAATTCCCAAGGGGCTGTTTGTAGTGAGAATGTGCAATAGTGATGAGTGTTAGTGTTTGGAAAATACCTCTAACAATGATGAATGGAGGAAGGGCAGAATGAGGAAGTGGGAAAAATGAGGAAGGAGAGAAAGAGAAAAAGATAGCAGTGGAGGAAGATGGAAAACTAGGTGACAGATGAGATGTATTTTAGCAGCAGCATTGCATGAAAGGGGCAAAATGAAATATTTTGAGAGGAATCTTACAGATTTGTTCATTCACCCATAAACTCATCATTTCCTGCTTTAAAAAAAAATATTTAGCTCCAGATATGACTTTTTTCTTACTGTGATACTGTTCTAGGGAAGTCCAATTTTTATAGAATGAATTTTGAGACTTTTTTTGATATTTTTGCTTTGAAGTACAATACATTCCCAGTTGCACCTTGGAACAAATTGTTACCCTAACTTGAAATCCTCTCCCTATCTGACTGTGCTACAATTAGTAAACATCTTGGTTACAAGGCTGTTATTGATCAGACTTACGCACTAAAATTATGGGAAAGTAGTAAAGCACAATTGTGATTTTGGAGAGAATCTGATAAGTGTGATGGCTATGCTGCAATGAGAATAAAGTTTTGATATTTCCAGGAAAGTCTACTAAACTCATAAAGTAGGACACAAACCAAAATGAACTCGCAATCTGTAAATTTACTGTTAGGCCAACTTCCATAAATATCTCCTATATTAAGAAATTTGAGGTCTTTCTGGATATATGAAATTGAAATTATTCCATGTTTTACTGAATTCTACCAAAGGACCCTCTTCTCTGAGGAATTAGTTTTTCTGTGGGACTGAAATTTAACATGCTTTAGAAATGCTAGTATTAACTGCCAATAGAAACAAGGGAAATTAAAGAGTCACCTGGAACACTGTGCCAAAGACTGTGAGATGAAATATCTATATAGGGATGCTCAAATATTTTGGCCAAGAGATACTGATTTGTAGAATTAATTCTGATGAGATAACCAGATATGACATACCAGACATATAAAATTCTCCTCAGACTTTGATGCATTGGGATTTTATCCCAGTAAGCTAAGTAAAAAAGTAAATAAATAAGATGTAAATTTTGTCAAGACTCTGTCTAGGGATGGTAGCCTGGAAGAAAGAAAGTCTTAGAACATAGCACCAGCTCAGTCACTAGCAGTTCCTGGGACACTCTATGTGAAAACAGCGGTGAGCAAGGAAAGCCATTTTTAGAGATCAATTCCTAGGCTGAAAAAATAAGACCATTTCCTCTTCTCCCTTCAAAGACACCTCGATCCCTTCTCCAGCAGGCCTTTTAAGCAGGGCCGGCCAATTTTATTTTTGTCATTGTTAAAGGAAAAAATGTAAATATTTTAAGTTGTATCAGTCACATGTCTTTGCTTTCACTGCTTCACATTTGTAGCTTGAAATAAATACATAGACAAATGAGCATTTGTTCCCAAACCTTAAAAAAATGGGCAGTAAAATGAATTTGGCCATTGGGTTATTTTTCTATCCCTGATTTAGGTTATAGGTTGCAAATCTTGCATGTCAAGATAAGTAGGGATATATCATGAAATGTTAATTTGATTGTTTTCAATATACTTCCATTCCTATCTTTCCTAGAATGTGTGCCAAAGGATTATTTTTCTCTTTCCAGTTTGAATGAAACAAATAAATGCAAAAAAAGATTTAAAGAAAACTACAAAGGTGAGCTCTTTATATAGATTTTCCAAAAATTTCAAGCAGGATAATAATTTTTCCTTAAAAATTGAGTAGAAGAGATTGGTCCAGAAAGATGAATGAGAAGGGGCAAGTTACTTCTCTAATGGAAGACTAGTCTTAAGAAGCAAGGTGTGTCTGATGAGCAAGAACTTCCTATTTCAGATTATCAAACATTCTAATAAAGAACTCTCCTTGAGCAAGGACTGCTCTTACCTTATATTAAAAAAGAAAAAAAAAAATTGGGAAATCTATGCTAGCGGATATGAAGATTAGATTTATAGTACCTTCTATGTATAAGAATCTCAGCAAAGTGTAAAACACCAGGTAAAATTGTCAGCAAGCAAATGAGATTTCTCACAGAAAGGAAACACTTATAGTTAATGTTAAGAGCATAATTAAAAGAAAAAAAAAAACTATAAGGAAATAATATAAATTAGGTAGTCCTAGATGATAAAATTTAAAAAGCTACAAAATATTCTTTGAACACAGAGAATCCAGAAAATCTATACAATATTATAAAGAAAAGAAGTAACAGATAAAAGGACTAAGCAAAGAAAGCTGAGAGATTTTTAACCAAGAACAAAAATAAAATTATGGAAATTAATTTTGATGGTTAATGTATGTGTCAACTTGGCTAGACCACAGTAACCAGATATTTGGTCAAACCACCATCTAGATGGCCTGTGAATATATATTTTAAATTAATGTTTAAATTAGTAGACTTTGAGTAATGCTGATTGAAGGCCTTCAAAGAAAATACTGAGATCTCCTGAATTATGCCTCCAGACTGTCTTTGAACTTGAATTGCACAGCCTAAGTTCTTCCCTGTGTGTTCCTGCCCCATAGATTGCACTCTTCTTGCCAGTTCCTATAACTGTATAATCACCTCTCTATCTCTGTCTTTATCTCCTCCTATAACAATTTTTCTCCTTCTATATCTTGAGAGAATCCTGAATAATACATTTATCATGTACTTGTTATAATTTTAAGCAATGAAAAGGATTTTTGTTTTCCAGTCACTAAGTCATGTCCAGCCCTCTGTGACCCCATGAACTGGGACATGGAAAAAAATTATAGTGGGTTGAATGTTATCTCCCAAAGTTATGTCCACATTTGAATTCACAGAACCTGTGACCATTATATTATTTGGGAAAAAGGTTTCAGAAGTGGTTTTTTTTTTTTTTTTTTTTTTTTTTTTTTTCGGTTTAATTATGTAAAGCCTGTAACCGAGTTCATCCTAGATTACTAAGAGGGCCCAACCCAATGACAAGTCTTTATAAGAATAAGACAGGGAGAGCCTTGACAGATAACAGAAAAGACATTGATGTAAGATGAAAGGAAAATTGGAATGATATGGCCTTAAGTAAAAGAAGGTCAGTTATCACCAGAAGCTATATGCATTGCTGTTGTTTCTTTGCTAAGACATGTCCTACTTTTTGTGACCCTAGGGACAGTGGCCCACCAGGATCCTCTGTCCATGGGATTCTCCAGGCAAGAATACTGGAGTGGCTTGCCATTTCCTTTTCCAGGGTATCTTCCTAACCCTGATATTGAACCTGCATCTTCTGCATTGGTAAGCATTGGTGGAGTCTTTACCAGTGAGCTGCCAGGGAAGCCTATATGCATTGTTATCAAACCCAAGTCCAGATGCTCACTGCTTGAAAGCCAATTTATGAGAGACCAGTGTTGATAATAAAGGAAAGATTGCTTTACTTCAGAGGTAGGAAACTGGAGGAGAAGGTGGACTTCTGTCTAAGAAGTAACTCCCCATTGCTACAAAGGAGACAGGAACTTTGAAAGGGGAGTTTCAGAGTTGTATAGGCAGATGGAGGGAGCAGAATGGCACAGTCAGTTCTGACCGTCATTTCAAAATCAGTAACATGGTGGTCTGACCAGCGTCATCTTGGCTGTTGTAAATACACTTAATCTTGAGTTCCAGAATTTGCTCCAATTTCTTTGAGGCCGGTTCTTGGGACTGTGTGAAGTGGAGCAGCTTATGTCATGGCTTCAATTTGATCACCATGTAGTCATCTTCTTCTACCTGCTGAGAACTTCAGTGTCTGTAAAATAGCTTACAGGATATGGCTCAGTATATTACCCATGGACCTTGAGGAATAACTAAAAATCTCCTTCTCTTTGCTTAGTGACTAAACTATTATATTCTGTCTTATGTAAAGGCTTGAAGTGTAAAGTATAAGTTCTAAGGCCAAGGTGGTGCTTACAGCATGAAGTACATTCTGCCCTACAGAATCTAAGACAAACAATCCCAAGATAGGTAGACTAGATGTGTTTTCTAGACATTTTCATTCTTCTCAGACTCTGATGATTTTGGATTTTATATTATAATTCTATTCCTGAGAGTATATAGTCCTGCCCACACCTTGATCAGACTTCTGGACTCCAAAACTGTGAAAGAAAAAATTTATTCAGGAATTTCTGTTTCTTAAGCCATTGAGTTTGTGATAATTTGATATGGCAGCCCAAGAAAACTAATACAAATTTATAGCACATTTTAGAATGTTCTAAACAGTGAAAAGTTTTAGAGTTATCAAGGAAACAGAGAATATGCATATCAAAACCAGACATGAAGGGAAAAAAGATTTTCTACATATTCTTCAGACAGAGAAAGAAAATGTCACAAGAATATTTTGAATAGCATTGTGACAATAAGTTAGTTTATATGAAATGGATAAATTTCTTGAAAATTAAAACCAACCCAAACTAATACGTGATTAATACAAATCTAAAGGGGCTTATGGAGAAGGCAATGTCAACCCACTCCAGTACTCTTGCCTGGTAAATTCCATGGCGGAGGAGCCTGGTAGGCTGCAGTCCATGGGGTCGCTAAGAGTTGTACATGACTGAGCAACTTCACTTTCACTTTTCACTTTCATGCATTGGAGAAGGAAATGGCAACCCACTCCAGTATTCTTGCCTGGAGAATCCCAGGGATGAGAAAGCCTGGTGGGCAGCCATCTATGTGGTTGCACAGAGTCAAACATGACTGAATTGACTTAGCAGCAGCAAAGAGGCTTATATCTGTAAAATACACTGAATTTATTCTTAAAATCTTCCCATAAAGAAATTCAAGATATCGATGATTTTATTGGTAAATTCTAATTTCAATCACTCTGTTAAAGAAGAAAAGATAACAATCTTACTTTTACAACATAAAAGTAAAGTTGAAAGTGAAGTTGCTCAGTCATGTCCGACTCTGCGACTCCATGGACTGTAGACTATCAGGCTTCTCTGTCCATGGAATTTTCCAGGGAAGAACTGGAGTGGGTTGCCATTTCCTTCTCCAGGAGATCTTCCCAACCCAGGGATTGAACCCAGGTCTCCCACATTGTAGGCAGACACGGAAAATATTCCTAAGCTGCTTCATGTGTTCAGCAATTTAAAAATTTATAAATTCAGTAAGTTATAAAGATCACTTTATAAAATTGCTGTTAAAAACCTAACCAAAATTATGAAATAATATATAAGAACAAAACAACAAAATATTAGTGAATACAATCTAGCAATAAATTAAATGAATATCAGTGATGACATAAAATTAATATATAAAATAATGACCAATATGGTTCTATTCCAAAAATCCAAGGGTGATTTAACACTTGAAAAATCAATTGACATAATTCATTGAATGAAAGAGAAAAAATGTATTTGATTGGCCAAAAAGTTTGTTGGGGCTTTCATAAGATGTTACGGGGGGAAAAAAAAAAGAACCTTTTTTCCAACCCAAAAATTATTTTCATGGATGCAAAGAAAAATGAAAAAGGTCAACAGTCAATATAATGACAAAAACTCTCAGCAAATTTTGCAGTAGAAGACAGTCTTGTCTAACAGAAAAGGAAATCTATGGAAAAAAAAAAAAGAGGAAGGAAGAGAAGAAAACAGAAAATAAAAGTCTACAGCTAATAGCATACTTAATTAGTAGTAAAAATATTGAAAGATTTACCCTTAGAATTAAGAACAACACCAGGATTTCTGTTGTTCCCATTTCTACATAGTATTGGATACCTTCCAATACAGGGGGCTCTGGTTAGATCCCTAGTTGGGGGACTAAGATCCCACTTGCCATGTGGCATGTCAAAAAATGAAAACCAAACAAACCAAAAACACAGATTTAAGAAAGGAAATATATATATATATATGTATATGTATATATATATATAACATGTGAAAGTGAAAGTGAAAAGTGAATGAATATGTTAGTCACTCAGTCATGTCAGATTCTTTTTGACTCCATGGTCTTTAACCCAACAGGTTTCTCTGTCCATGGAATTCTCCAGGCAAGAATACTAGAATAAGTACCATTCCCTTCTCTAAGGGATCTTCCTGACTCAGGGACTGAACCCAAGTCTCTTGCACTGCAGGCAGATTCTTTACCATCTGAGCCACCAGGGAAGCCATTTGGAAAGGAGGAACTAAATTATATTTATTCTCAAGGGACATGATTGTTTATAGAGAAAATCTTAAGGGATCTACAAAACAACTAGAACATTATATGAATTTAGTAAATTTAAGGGGTTCCACACAAAAGCTAATTCTAATTTTTTATACATTTGGTAAACAAATGGAAATTAAATTTAAAAGAAGAATTTTATTTACAATAATGTCTGTTATAGTATCACCCAACCCTTTGCTGGGACTGTGGCTTAGAGTGCCAGCTCCTCCCCTTTATAAGGCCAGATGTCAAGACACACAACATCACAGCACCATTTATTGAAAAAAAAAAAAAAAATGGCGCATGCTTATTTTTCACTCAGGCATAAGCAAACCAAGGTCATTCCTGAGAAAGAGGCATGACCCATGAGCAAAAAGGCTCTTACAGCTTCAGAAGGAGGTGATGGTGATAGCTTGAGGCCAGCAGTAAAAATATATATAGTGTAAGGGCTGTGCTGAGCTCACCCAGGGAGTGCAGAGGAGCATATATTGGCTGTTATTAACCTGACAAATACATAACAGTTCAGCCAAAAGTTGTTTCCAGACATCACTTAATTATATTCATCCACAACATCAAAATGTATTAAGAATAAATTCAACAAAATATATATATAAATATATATATATATAAATGGTACACTGAAATCTATGAAATTTTGCTAAGCAAAATTTTAAAAGATGTAAATAAAAGAAAATAAATAAGAATATGAGTAAATTCTTAAGATGACAGTTCTCCAAGTTTGTCTATAGAGTAGAAATTATTATAATTCTATTTGTTGGCTTTGTTGTGGAAATTGATAAAGAAATTATAAACTTTATACAGAAATGAAAAAGATCTAGATTATTCAATGCAACTTGAAAAAGAACAAAGTTGCATCATCAGTACCTAATTGTAAAGTTATGATAATCAAGACAGGGAAGTACTTGCATAAGAATAAAAAGAAATAGATCATTATAATATAGTGAAGAAGTAGACCCAGGCTTATACAATCATTTAATTTTTATATTGGAATGAAATCAGAGTGAAAATTGTTTTTAAACAAAAAACAAAGATGTGCCTTGATTAGAAATATTTCTTAATGCATGATTAATTTGTATTCATATGCAAATAAGCATGACTTAAAATGTTCAAAAGTAGTATAAATATATTAGAATCATTTTACATTTTTTCAACTCCTTGCCAGCTTTCTATCTGACTTTCATTGTTTTTTTATATTTTATAAATTACAGTGATTTTTATCTGGTGGCTAAAATTTTAAAAATTTGTTTTCAGGGTTACAGCTCAGATGTGTAAAACTTTTTAAAGTAATAACTTGTTTATAGCATTTAGAGCTAAATTTATTTATTGTAGGAAATGTATGAATTCCCTTATTTAGATTTATTTAAGTTCTTTGTAAGCAAATAGATCTTTTAAATTTCAGAGACTTTATCATCGAAATTACTTTTTTCCCCTCAAGAAATAAGCAAAAATATAACTAAAGTGTTTATTTGCAAATATTTTGTATTCACACAATAGAGGAAATACTAAACTTTCAAACAACCAAAGCAATCTTATAATAGCTTATAAATGAGTTTTCTCTACTTCATTATGTGATATTTTCTCAATACATGTTCAGAGTTATTGTGGGTTGCATTAGGATTGACTTTAACATTTAATATCCCCTGTGGTCAACATATGAAGATCTTCTTCACTATAGCCTTGCTCTCCCTTGTGTACATTTTATGAAAATTCCAAAGAGCAAGGAAAAACTTATTTCTGAGAACTCATGTCAGGATCTTATGGAGGCATACAGCTACAGATAGGTCTTCTCAGGTGAGTCAGTGGTAAAGACTCCGCCTGCCAATTCAAGAGACTCAGGAGTTGTGAGTTTGATCCCTGTGTCCAGACGATCCCCTGAAACAGGAAATGGCAACCTACCACAGTATTCTTGCCAGGAAAATCCCATGCACAGAGGAGCCTAGTGGGATATAGTCCATAGGGTTGTAAAAATTTGGACACAACTGAGTCACTGAGCACACAAAGGTACAGGCAAGCCAGAAATCATCATTTCTCATCCTATCTGCATCCACATTTCAACATTTATGTCTACCATACAATTATTGTAAAAATCAATTAGAGTTCTTTGTGATTACTCCAATATCAGTATTGGTTTATACTTTATATTTCCATAGTGCACACAACTGGTAAATGCCCATTTCCAATAAACTCCTTATGTTTAAAAATTGTTTCCATAGATACAAAAGAAAGCTATAAATAGGGCTAAGTACTTTCCTCTTATAAGCAGATTTTTAAAAATTTTAATTTACAACATCAGGTAGAAAAGATCAATAAAACTGAATGAAAAATATGAGATAAAAGGTGCTGTCTATTTTAAATAATTGGTAAAAATATAAAATAATCCTCTAGTGTTCCAACTGCTTGGAGATAAGAGAATCTTCAAGAAAAGCAAACATATATAAAGATAATCAGATTTCCTGACTTCCACTACATCGAAGATTGGTGTCTTCTACTATCTGACACAAACCAAGTGACCATAGAAATGAACTTTTCAATGTTATTCTTTGCAGTGGAGGTGAAGAGAAATAAACTAGATGTATGCAGCTAGAAATATTAATTTGCCATTTATTGAGTTGAATAAAATTGAAGGAGAAGCTGTTTGGTACAGGGTAGCATTGTATCAGAATTTAAAGGGATTTAAGCTGAGATGTTTATTAGACATCCAAATGCAGATTTTAGTCAGCATTTTGATAAATGAGTCTTTTGTTCAGAGGAAAAATTTAGTGGGAATATAAAGTGAGGAATTGGTAATTTATGGATGGTGTTTAAAGCCTTGAGATTGGATAAGACAGACAAAAGGAGACATCCTGGAACTGTTCTCAAAGATAACTTAATATCTTTAGGTTATCGATATGAGGAGATGCTAGTGAAGGAAACAGAAGTAACCAAATGTGGTAGAAAAATACAACATAATGTCCTTTAAACTAGGAAAAAACATAGGAAAGAATGATCAAATGCTGCATCAGATACTGCTCATAGGTGAAATTATACAGGGAGCAAGAATTAACTATGAGATGTAATAATTTCCAGGTGATTGTTACCTTTGATAAGATCTCATTTAATGGACTTCTTTTTATAAATAACTTATTGGAGTGATTCCAGAGAGAAAAAGAACAAAAAACAAAATATTTATGGATTTCTCTTTAAAGGGAAAAAGAATTAAAGAGAATTAGCTTAACTGCTAAAGACACTCTGATATTGATGTGTTTTTATTTATTTTTGAGAAAATAAGTTATATCTTAATGAGGTTGTAGATAATGAGGAAAATGCTGAAACAATGTCCATGCAGTTTTCATCACAATTCTCATAGTATCATTTACTATTCTCAGAGATTTGGTTATAGTACTCTTTTGCAAAGGCAAAATCTTGAAAAATTTTGAAGATTATGAAGCTGACCCTGGGAGAAATAAAAAAAAAATGCCACCAAAATAATGCAAAATGGCCACATGATAGAGCTGAGAGAATAGCAACAAAGTATCAATGGATTAGAAAATATAAAAAGTTATTTGTCTGTGTGTATGTGCATGTCTGTGCATGTGTGTGCTTATGTGTGTATGAATGAGTGATACCCAGGGATATGATAGAAGTATGATTACTATATACAATCAAAATAATGATTATAAATAAATGTAATCTGTACAAATGGATATACAGTTAGATATAAGCAAAATTATACCTTTGCCTTGCAAAATATGTTTTAAAAAACTCCATAAGATTGAAAATATTTTCAGATTTTAAATGTTGCCAAAATATTGGGTGAGCAATTTCATCAAACCATTTTTAATTCACATTTTCCTCATTAGAGAAGTTCTGTATCTTTTCTATGGCTTGTAATATTTAAGAGTTACTTACAAACTTTAAGAGATTTAGATTTCTTTGTCAATTATATGGGTTATAAATGCCTTTCCCTTTGCCCCCCCTCCAACAGTGTGACTTGTCTTAAAACTTTGTTTAAACTCTTATAAAATTTATTTATTTTAGTGTGGTCAAACTGGAAGAACCACAGCTTTCACTATAAGAACCTTTCTCAGCAAAGAAATATCTTTGATTTTTAATATGCTGTCTGTGTTTGTCATAGCCTTCCTTTCAAAGAGCAAGCCTCTTAATTTCATGGCTGCAGTCACCATCCACAGTGGTTTGAGAGCCTAAGAAAATAAAATCTGTCACTATTTCCATTTTTTCCCCATCTATTTGCCATGAATATTTCCTAAAGGAAATCAGTCCTGAATATTCATTGGAGGGACTGATGCTGAGGCTGAAGCTCCAAGACTTTGGACACCTGATGTGAAGAACTGACTCATTTGAAAAGACCCTGATGCTGGGAAAGATTGAAGGTGGGAAGAGAAGGGAACAGGAGAGGATGAGATAGTTGGATGGCATCACCAACTCAATGGACATGAGTCTGAGTAAACTCTGGGAGTTGGTGATGGACAGGGAGGGCTGGTGTGCTGCAGTCCATGAGGCTGCAAAGAGTAGGACACAACTGAGCAACTGAACTGATTTGCCATGAAGTGATGGGACCAGATGCCATTATCTTAGTGTTTTGAATGCTGAGTTTTAAGCCAAACTTTTCACTTTATTTCATCCTCATCAAGAGACTTCTTTGTTCCTCTTTACTTTCTGCTGTTAGAGTGACAACCTTTCTCCTGACAACCTTGGTTCCAGCTTGTGATTCATTTAGGGTGGCATCTCACATGATATACTCTGCATATAAATTAAATAAGCAGGATCACAATTTACGGCCTTGATGTATACCTTTCCCAATTTTGAACCAGTCAGGTGTTCCATGTTCCATTCTAACTGTAGCTTCTTGACCTGCATACAGGTTTCTCAGGAGGCAGGTAAGGTGGTCTGATATTCCTATCCATTTAGAATTTTCCACAGTTTGTTGAGATCCACACAATCAAGACTTTACTGTAGTCAATAAAAGCAGAAGTAGAGGTTTTTCTGAAAGGTCTGCTTAATCAAAGTTCATATAGTCAAAACTATGGTTTTTTTGTCCACCTGATGTGAAGAATCGATTTATTGGAAAAGACCTTGATGCTGGGAAAGATTGAAGGCAGGGGAAGGGGTTGACAGAGGATAAGATGGTTGGATGGCATCACTGAGTCAACGGACATGAGTTAGAGCAAACTGTGAGACATAGTGAAAGGCAGAGAAACCTGACGTCCTGTAGTTCATGGGGCTGGAAAGAGTCAGATACAATTAAGCAATTGAATAGCAACAGTGTGGCCAAACTAACAGTTTTCACTTTGCGCTTTATGTTTTTTGAGTCTTGCTAAGAAATAACATGCTACCATGACTTCCTGAAGATATTCAGATCTACTTTTATAAATTGCTTAGCATTATGCTTTCTTCATATAAATTTTTAATCTACTTTTGAGTTAGTTTTTCTGGCACAGATAGCAGTCAAATCAAATAGCTGACTTTAACATAGGTATTAATTTTTCTCTATATCATAAATATTTTCCATTTTTGCATCAATTCTATTATTAAATTTCACATAAAGAAATGCTTTATTCACAGAGTGAGAAGAAATATTTAAATACAGTTTTACTTAAAAGGAGTTCTCTTTTCTACTACCAGCAGTAATGAGAATTAAGCACATGATATACTTTTTTCATAAAACTTAAGTCACAATCTCTTGGTATATATTTAAAAATGTCATACCTTTGGTAATACTGCTTCTGAGTATCACAAAATAGTATTTCAGCACTCAGTAAAATGCATAAACAAAGCCATTTAAAGATACTTTCTTTGCTACATTTGGATAAGTAAAGAAAATCTTTTCTCATAAATGAGCCTGTATTTCCTATTCTCTAGAGGTTTTCAAAAGGCCAACTGCCAATTTTACTTGATAAAAAATGACTTCTGTATTCTTAGTATGAGATAAATCAACCCATGTAGCTCTTTAGTACAGCTTTTTATTGTTTAATATAATCAATTTTAGTGGGTGAAAATTTTTTGCTTCTGGTAAATACATTTTAAACAATGGCACAGGCAAATTTTAGATATTTTAGACATTGCTGAGTAGAATGTGATTATTTCGTATTCTGAGTTACAGAGAGAGTAAATAATGTCTTTAAAAAGGTCACAGATAGCTATTGCTAGAATTGGAATTCTGATTTTATCTACCAGATGGAACACTTTGATTACTGCATCATTCCAACTTTTAAGGCAATCAATTCATTTAAACAATTACAGACATATAATTTGATACATTATTATTTTAAACACTTGAAATAAATGTGAATTTTATGAAAAGGACAGAATGTTGGAGACTGAATATTTCTCAAGGCAACAATAGCTCACTTTCAGAACTTGGAAGAACTATTTCAAAGTAATTGTGATTCACATAATAGCATTGCATGCATATAGACAGAGCAAATTTGAAGCCAGTTCATCTAACATTATCTCACAAACATCCTAGTCATCACTCTGAGTGGAGATTTTCTTTCATATATTAAAGTTCCAAATAATATCTGCAAACATTAAAATAATTAGTTGTTTGGTCTACCATCTCAAACTGTATTCACAATTTAATAAATCATTAACATTTTTTATATTTAGAAACTTTTAACAATCTACATCTGCATTATAGTCTGTTATTTATTTATTTTAATGCAGTGACCCTTCAGGATAAATGTAGTGTAATGTTACTTTAGTAATCAAAATTGTAAATATGGCAAACTAGAATAAGTTTTTATCTGGCAATTTAATTGATGGTTTCAGTAGGGAGACTATAATCAAAAACAATATCAATTTAAATACTGCTGAGGCAGAAATTTTTCTAAAAAATTAGAAATGTGGGTTGTAAAACATAAGGAAAATAGATTTCCATTCTTGTGATTCAATATTAATACCATCTTATATTGTCATAAATCAAATTCTGATATGTGAATTTCTCTTTCCTATGATTGCCTTTAGTTTCAAAACCAGAAACTTTGTTACAAACTTTAGCAAGAACTCAAAGTGACTCCTACTCCTTCTACCTGTATCTTCAGTCTTGTGAAAACATATATATATATATTCACTTTCATGGATCACAGCCTTGTTGTAGTAAAGGGGCTTGTGTAACTCAGTGAAGCTATGAACCATGCTATGAAGGGCCACCAGAGATGACTGGGTCATGGTGGAGAGTTCTGACAGAATTCCAGTGGTCCCCTAGAAGACAGAATGGCAAACTGCTCCAGTTAAAGTTATCCTGAGAATCCCATGAACTGCACAGAAAGGTAAAAAAGATATGATACTGGCAGATGAGTCCTCCAGGTTAGGAGGTGTCTGCTATGCTGCAATTACTAATAGCTACAGAAAGAATGATGGAGAAGGCAATGGCACCCCACTCCAGTACTCTTGCCTGGAAAATCCCATGGACAGAGAAGCCTGAAAGGCTGCAGTCCATGGGGTCGCTGAGGGTCGGACAAGACTAGTGACTTCGCTTTCACTTTTCACTTTCATGCATTGGAGAAGGAAATGGCAACCCACTCCAGTGTTCTTACCTGGAGAATCCCAGGGATGGGGGAGCCTGGTGGGCTGCTGTCTATGGGGTCGCACAGAGTCGGACATGACTGAAGTGACTTAGCAGCAGCACAGAAAGAATGAAGCAACTTGGACACGGCAGAAATGGTGCTCAGTTGTGGATGAGTCTTCTGGTGAATGTGAAATGTGATGCTGTAGAGAACAATATTGCATAGGAATCTGGAAGGTTAAGTCCATGAATCAAGGTAAATTGGACATGGTCAAGCAGGAGATGGCAAGAGTGAGAATTGACATCTTAGGATTCAGTGAAGTAAAATGAATGGAAATAAGATAATTTAAATCAGAAGAACACTATAAAGTGGAATAGCACACGTAGCAAAAAAAAATTTTTTTAAATACCAAATGAAGTACTTGTGTGCAATCTCAAAAACAACAAAATGATCTTGGTTCATTACCAAGGCAAAGGATTCAACATCACAGTAATCCAAGTTATGCCCCAACCACTGAAGGCAAAGAAGCTGAAGTTAACCAGTTCTATAAAGACCTACAGGAGACACAGGATAGAACCTAGGTCTCTCACATTGCAGGCAGATTCTTTACCAGCTGAGACACTAGGGAAGCCCAAGAATACTGGAGTGGATAGCCTATCACTTCTCCAGTGGATCTTCCTGACCCAGGAATTAAACTAGGGTCTCCTGCATTGCAGGTGGATTCTTTACCGACTGAGCTACCAGGGAAGCCTTGACACAGGATAAGCAGATTTGAACCCTGGGTTGGAAGATCTCCTGGATGAGGGTATGGCAAGCCACTCCAGTATTCTTGCCTGGAGAATTCAGTGGACTAAGGAGGCTGGCAAGTTACAGTCCATAGGTGCCCAAAGACTCAGACATGACTAAGGTGACTGAGCATGCGTGCACATGAAGAACTGCAAGACCTTCTAGAATTAACACCCCCCCCAAAACAATGTCTTTTTCATCAAAGTGAATTGGAATGCAAAGGAGGAAGTCAAGAGATACTTGGAGTAACAGGCAAGTATGATCTTGGAGCACAAATTGCAACAAGGCAAAGTCTAACAGAGTTTTGTCAAGAAAACACACTGGTCATAGCAAACATCCTAATCCAACAATACAATAGATGACTCTACACATGAAAATCACCAAGTGGTCAAAACTGAAGCCTGATTATATTCTCTTCAGCTAAAGATGGAGACATTATACACAGTCAGCAAAAGCAAAACATGGAGCTGACTTTTGCTTAGATCATCTGCTCCTTATTATGAAATTCAGACTTAAATTGAAAAAGTATGGAAAAATCACTAGATCATTCAGGTATGACCTAAATCAAATCCCTTGTGATTATACAGTGGAGGTGATGAATAGATTCAAAGGATTAGATCGGGTAGACAGAATGCCTGGAGAACTATGAATGGAGGTTCAATCCATTGTGCAGGAAGTAGTGATCAAAACCATCCACAAGAAAAAGAAATGCAAAGTCAAAATCTGAGGAGACTTTACTATTAGCTGAGGAAAAAGAAAAATGAAGAGCAAAAGAGAAAGGCAAAGATATACTCAACTGAATGCAGAGTTCCAGAAAATAGCAAGGAGAGATAAGAAAGCCTTCTTAAGTTAACAATGAAAGAAATAGAGGAAAACAATAGAATGGGAAAGGCTAGAGATCGCTTCCAAAAAATTGGAGACATCAAGGGAACATTTCATGCAAAGATGGGCACAATCAAGGACAGAAAATGTAAGGACCTGACAGAATCAGAAGAGATTAAGAAGAGGTGGCAAGAATGTACAGAAGAACTATACAGGAAAGGTATTAATGATCCAGATAACCACTATTGGTGTCATCATTCACCTAAAGCTAGACATTCTGGAGTGTGAAGTCAAGTAGCCCTTAGTAAGCATTACTAGAAACAAAGCCAATAGAAGTGATAGAATTCCAACTGAACTATTTAAAATCCTAAAAGATGATACTGATAAAGTGTTGCACTCAGTTTGTCAGCAAATTTAGAAAATTCAGCAGTCTCCACAGGACTTGAAAATGTTAGTTTTCATTCCAGTCCCGAAGGAAGGCAGTGCTAAAAATGTTCAAACTACTGGATAGTTGCACTCATTTCACATGCTTGTAAGATAATGCTCAAAATTCTTCATGCTAGGCTTCAACAGTACATGAGCCAAGAACTTCCAGATATATAAGCTGGATTTAGAAAAGACAGAGGAACCAGAGATCAAACTGCCAACATTCATTGGATCATAATAAAGCAAGGGAATTCCAGAAAAAAAAAAATCTACTTCTGCTTCATTGAGTATGCAAAAGCTTTTGGTTGTATGAATGAAAACAAACTGGAAAATTCGTAGAGATGGGAATAACAAACCACCTTATCTGTCTCCTGAGAAACCTGTATGCAGGTCAAGAAGCAACAGTTAGAACTGGTCATGGAACAACTGATTGGTTACAAATTGGAAAAGGCGTACAAGACCGTATTGTCACCTGTTTGTTTACTTTATATGTAGAGTACATCCTGTGAAATGCCAGGCTAGATAAAACACAAGCTGGAATCAAGATTTCTGGGAGAAATATCAATAACCTTAGATAGGCAGATGATGCCACTCTAATGGCAGAAAGTGAAGAGTAATTAAGAGGCTCTTGTTGGGGGTAGAAGAGGATAGTAAAAAAAAAAAAAAATGCTGGCTTAAAATTGAACATTCATAAAACTAAGATCATGGCATCTGGTCCCATCTCTTCATGGCCAATAGAAGGGGAAAAATTGGTAATGCTTATAGATTTTACCTTCTTGGCCTCCAAAATCAGTGTGGATGGTGGTTAAGTTAGTAAACTGACTTCAAATCCATGCTATATGTATACATGTAATGCCATTATGTCAATCTCAATTACTTTGAAATATTGCTTTTGAACTTTGAAAATGGGATGCTATTGCCTTGAGAAATAGTTCACATTCATTTTAAAAAGTTGAAATAAGAAATGCAACACATTATATAAATTGAAAATTATTTTAAATGAATATGCATATTATTATTTTTGGGAAAATTACATAAATATTTATGTGCACATATGTCTAGATGATGTGCCTTTCTTACCTGTATGACACTGTCTTTTTTAATAGCCTATGAGTTCAGCTCTGTGAAAAGACATGGATGCTGAAGGAGCCTGTGTTTTGATTTGTGGCCAGTATTGTGGCTTGCAGAGTTTGGTGCTGTGATTGCCTATTAAGCCCCAGGTCAGCTCAGAGCCTGCATTGAACAAAGCTACCTCCTCTGTTTTCCAAACAGCAGGCTGATCCGTGTAATGTTTTTGCTTGTTACAGCTTCATTGGGTGCTGAATTTCTGTTTGGAATACTTTGAAAACTTTCTTTTGCTTGATGATTTATATCCTTGCTTGGTTCAAACAGGTGATTGGTGTCTACTGTGTAAGCAGTCCATTCTTATCCACAGAATCAGAATGGTCAATACCCTTGAGTAAATTATTTTGATTGACCCTGTAGGTGCTTCAGGATATACTTGTATCAGACATCTTCACTCATAAGTGTACATGTCTGTTACAATGTGTCTTTTATTCACATTCTACATTGTTCACTTTTTCTGTAAATGTGACGTCAGAAATTAGCATTCTTATTTCACCTATCAGAATTGAAATCAATCCCAGCAATTGGAGTCTTCAGTGCTACTAGTAATGGTTGAATCCAAATGGTTCCTTAGGTAATAGCCAAATCACATTACTTCTCTTTACCTGGATTTACAGTTTGTCAAATGGGTGAAGTAATAATATTAATACTAAAGAAAACTTTTTAATGTGACAGGCACAAAATTTTGAATCAATCCAATCATATCTAAGGATTTAGTTCATTTTCACAATGATTTCACAGTATGATTAAAGCTATGTAATTGTATGTTTAAATGCATTCACTCCAAAAGTAAAAATTTGGATTTACAAAATGACACTCAAAATATTAATGGCAGGTGATTACCTGCTTTCTACGTGAGTAGCTATATTATTACTTAGCTATTATGTTTGGTTAGAGCATTTAGGATATTAGTTTGCAAAACCAAATTTGTATAAAGTATGAACATTTATTTAATCAAAATAGGCACTGACATCATTAATATTTAGAAGTAATATGCATTATATTAATTTAATTTGCATAATTTGGCATAGCTTATTGAAACATTAGGCAACATAGAAATTTTATTATTCTGATAAGCTTTAATTTAGGATATATAGTGTATAATTGCCTAGGATCTTTATATGCAAACATAAATGAAATACAGACAGTGTCATATGCATAATGGCAATTCTTTAATTCTATAAATAATTGTAAAAATGTATTGTAGTTGATTGCAACAGCCTAAGTAACACCAATGTTTATATGAGGAATGTAAAATTTAATGAAGTGTAATGAGTTTACAAATATACTAAAATCTTACTTTTTGGTATAGAAATAAACATTCCAGATTCATAAAGACTATTGCAATTTCAGCTTTGTTATAGTTGGAATGGAGTGAAGAACAAGGATAATTCAAAATGGTCAAACATGATCAAAACATATACTAAATGTCGTATTATCCACTGCATGTCCTAAACACTGCAGAACAAGTATAGTCAATGCAATCTACAGTTTCTAGTTATCCTTCATAGTTAGATAACCATAGCATATAGGAAAATGTGAGAATGCAGACATATAATCAGTATTATCAATAAATGCATGCTCTTCTCTTTTGAATCCCCAGATATACCATTTGTAGGTTACTTGTTTACTGAGCTATTTTAATTAAATACACTGATAGATAGTATTGAAGTCTGTGCACAGTTCAGCCATATATGTTTGTGTATTTATTTCTATTTTCAAGAGAGATTACTTTCAAGATTGACTCTTGTCACAGTGGTAGAGATCATGTCCATGAAACAAACTTCCAGTGACTAACCATCCTAAGGTAGAAATAGACATCTGCCTGATTATGTGCATGTGTTTTAGTCACTCAATCGTGTCTGATTCTTTGTGACCCCATGAACTATAGCCCATCAGGCTCTTTTGTCCATGGGAATGTCCAGGCAAGGATACTCAAGTGGGTAGCTATTCCCTTCTTCAGGGGATCTTCTCAACCCAGGGATCAAACCTGGATCTCCTGCATTGCAGGCAGATTCTTTATTATCTGAGCCACCAGGGAAGCCTCCATCTGCCTGATTAGCAAGAATCAAGTAATTTATAGTATGATCCAGAATGTCTACATATTCTAGGAAGCAAGTTTACATATCAAAATCTAACAGTCTTCTCACAATTGATAGAAAAGAATAGCAATGCCAACTGTTTCACAGTTCACTTCTTTCTTGGCTGCTCTAATTTTGAATTATTCTTTGTCAACATTTCTTGAATAGTTAAATTATTTTAAAATTATTATCTGGTCTTACTTCTCTACCATAGAGAAGTAGAACATTATCACCAGAAGAGAAGAGGAATAGAACAGCTGGAACAGGCCTTAGAGAATACCTGTAGAAATGTGTAAATGGGAATTTGAAACAGAAAACCTCAAAGTAACTTTTCCAAAGTCATGCTGCTGGTTACACGGAAAAAGAGTAAAACCAAAAATTGCTTTTCACTTTAACTCACTATCAGCAAATGATCCAGTAGGCTAGTTCTCTCTCTGCCCATTTTTCACTCTGACTAAAAATTAGAATGCACATATAATGCGGATCAGTCAATCATTTTACAGTCTATCCCTTCCAAAGTTCTATTACCTTCTGTGGAATGAATGATTCTGTTTCAGAGGTTTGTAAGGGCTATACATTGTATTGGGTTTCCCAAGTGTTTCAATTGGTAAAAAATCCGCCTGAATACAGGAGACCTGGGTTTGGTCCCTAGGTCTGGAAAATCCCCTGGAGAAGAAAACTGCAACCTACTGCAGTATTTTTGCCTGGAAAAACACAGAGGAGCCTTGTAAGCTACAGTCTGTGGGGCTGCAATGAGTTGGACATGACTTAGCAAATAAACCACCACCACCATACATTTGCAGTATTTTATATATTTGCAGAATTTCCTATGGCATATGGATAAATTTGATAAAATTATCAAAAGGAAAAAATGACCTGTAAGTTTAGGATTCATAGTCTTTTCAGGAAAATAAAGCATACAGACAACTGATATATATGTAGACTGAATGATTCATATTAAAAAAAATCCCTTATTTTAGAAAATGCATACATGGTCAGATTGTACACTTGCATTGTAGTTGAAGATATATTGTTCATTACCTATTCAATTTTTTTGATTATTACTTTCTTATTTTTAAGACTGTCTTCATTAATCAGAGTGCAAATTGTTTAGCTTACCATACAATCACCCACCCTGCTTAATATGCCCTTTTCAATGTTTATTTCTTGGGGATAATTTAATGCATCAGTACCAACTTTATGGCTTAAAATAACAGAAACGTATTGCCTTACAGTTCCCAGTTCAGTTCAGTTCAGTCGCTCAGTCATGGCTGACTCATTGCAAAACCATGCACTGCAGCACTCCAGGCTTTGCTGTCCATCAACAACTACCAGAGCTTGCTCAAACTCAAGTCCATCTAGTCAGTGATGCCATCCAACCATCTCATTCTCTGCCGTCTCCTTCTTCTTCTGCCTTTAGTCCTTCCCAGCATCAGAGTCTTTTCCAATGAGTAAGTTCTTCCCATCAGATAGACAAAGTATTGGAGATTCAACTTCATCATCAGTTCTTTCAATGAATATTCAGGACTGATTTCCTTCAGGATGGACTGGTTGAATCTCCTTGCAGTCCAAGGGACTTTCAAGAATCTTCTCCATCACCAGAGCTTAAAACCATCAATTCTTCAGTGCTAAGTTTTCTTTATGGTTCAACTCTCACATCCATACATGAATACTGGAAAAACCATAGCTTTGACTAGATGGACCTTTGTTGGCCAAGTAATGTCTCTGTTTTTTAATATGCTGTCTAGCTTTGTCATAGATTTTCTTCCAAGGAGCAAGGGTTTTTTAATTTTATAGCTGCAGTCACCATCTGCAGTGATTTTGGAGCCCAAGAAAATAAAATCAGTCACTGTTTCCATTGTTTCCCCATATATTTGCCATGAAGTGATGGGACCAGATGCCGTGATCTTTGTTTTTTGAATGTTGAGTTTTAAGCCAGCTTTTCAACTCCAGCTCTTTCACTTTCACCAAGAGGTCCTTCAGTTCATCTTCATTTTCTGCCATAAGGGTGGTGTCATCTACATATCAGAAGTTATTGATATTTCTCCCAGCAATCTTGATTCCAGCCTGTGCTTCATCCAGCCTGGCATTTTGCATGTTGTCCTCTGCATAGAAGTTAAATAAGCAAGATGACAATATACAGCCTTTATGTACTCCTTTTCCAATTTTGAACTAGTCCATTGTTACATGTTCAATTCTAACTATTGTCTCTTGATATGCATACAGATTTCTCAGGAGGCAGATAAGGTGGTCTGGTATTCCTATCTCTTTAAAAATTTTCCACAGTTGTTGAGATCGTTAAAATCAAAGGCACAGTCAATAAAGCAGAAATAGATGTTTTTCTGGAACTCTTGCTTTTTCTATGATCCACCAGATGTTGGCAATTTGACCTCTGGTTTCTTTGCCTTTTCTAAATCCAGCTTGAACATGTGAAAGTTCTCAGTTTATGCATAGTTGAAGACTTGCTTGGAGAATTTTGAGCATTACTTTGCTAGGCTTGTGAGATGGGTGCAACTGTGCAGTAGCTTGAACATTCTTTAGCATTGCCCTTCTTTGGCATTGGAATGAAAACTGACTTTGTTCAGTCCTGTGACCACTGCTGAGTGTTCCAAATGTGCTGGCATATTGAGTGCAGCACTTTAACAATGTAACATTTTAGGACTTGAAATAGCTCAGCTGAATTCTATCTCCTCCACTAGCTTTGTTCATAGTGATGCTTCCTAAGCCCCACTTACAGTCCTAGAAGCAAGAAATTCAAAATCAGCAGCACTTGTTGCTGAAATCAGGGTGGCTGCAGGGCTGGATTCGCTCCCAAAGCTCTACAGAATCTATTCCATGCCTCTTTCAGCTCCTGGTAGCTACTGCCATTCTTTGGTTTCATCATCTCAGTCTTTCATCAGTGCGTCACTTCAGTCTCTCTCCTCTTCTCTTTGTGTGTCAAATTTCCCTGTGCCTTTCTCTTGGAGAAGGAATTGGCAACCCACCCCAGTATTCATGCCTGGAGAATTTCATGGACAGAGGAGCCTGGTGGGTTATGGTCCATGGAGTCACAAAAGAGTCAGACACGACTGAGTGACTCACACAATTCTCTTATAAGGATATATGTGATTGCACATAATCTATTAAAATCTTCCCATCTAAAGATTACTAACTTAATCTTTTGTGCAAAAACATTAACTGTTTACAAGGACTAGGGCATGCATATTTTGAGGGGTTTGTGTGCATACTAAGTCACTTCAATTGTTTCAGATTCTTTCTGACCCAATGTACTGTAGCCCACCAGGCTCCTCTGTCCATGGTATTCTCCAGGCAAGAATACTGGAAATGGGTTGCCATGCTTTCTCCAGAGGATATTTCTGACCTACGGATTGAACCTGCCTCTTTTATGTCTCCAGCATTGGCAGGTGAGTTCCTTACCACAGGTGCCACTTGGGAAGCCCTGTATTTTGGGGTAGTCATTATTGAACCTACTGTACTCACCCTCCTTTTTTAGTGTTTGCTTTCTCACCAAGAGTGCTTTACAGCTCGGCTATGAAGAGAAAACCACTTACAGTTTTTCCTTTGTAATTTTTCCCTTTCAGTTCCTTTCTACTTTTTCTACCTTGTGTCTTCAATGCACTTCCTTCAGACTCTTTTTTTTTTTTAAGTTGAAGAGTTTTTATGGAAGTATATTTGATGTACATTATCATGTAATTTTCAAGTGCATACCACAGCGATTCAGTTATACATCTATATTCTGGTGGCTCAGTTGGTAAAGAAGATCTAGGTTCAATCCCTGGGTCTAGAAAATCCCCTGGAGAATGAGACGACAACCCACTCCAGTATTCTTGCCTGGAGAATTACACGGACAGAGGAACTTGTTGGACTGCAATCCATGGGGTCACAAAGAGTTGGACAAGACTAAGTGCTGGGGGCCAGTGTGAGAAATCCCACCCATGGCAAGGTCATGTGGCAAGAAGCCTGATGGGCAAGGCGAATCAGTTTTCCCCCTGGTATTTCCTGAGCATGTACTCCAAAAAGAAAAAAAAAAAAAAATATGCCTGCCTTATTGTATTTTTCTACTTTTCTGACACTCTCTGGAAAAAGTTAATTCAGGGCTTCAGTCTCCTGCAAAAGAATATCTCGGCTTAAAACCCCCTCTGATAGCTCTCTAACTTGCCTAACAGATTCCCCCGGACTTTTTACAGCTTGTGAATTGTTTACAGTCTCCCAACCTCGAGAGGCACAGGAAGCTTAAAACATCCTAGGATTGCAGGGGCTTCCGAGGTGTCAAGATCATTAGAATAAAACTGATTAAGTGTTTCATTGTTGAGCCAATACTTGCTGCCAAATTTTCATATCTTTTGTTTGTTGATATAGTTGGTATATAGAAAAAACAAGTAGCAACATTAGATCTTTGAGTTAAGTACCTTCTTTGTTATAACCCACTGCGCCTTTGTTCTATAGAGATGTAACTTTAGTGCTTTAAGGAGATGCAGATTAAAGAAAAACACTTCAGGGGAAACGAGATTAACATTCATTAAGGAAGGAAGCCAAAAAGTGTTAGCAAGCCTCTTGGCCAGAAGATAATATAAATCACCTGAGACCTTTTGTATACAAAAAGATATACAGAAAGGGTCAGGACTGCTGCCCCTGCATGACTCTGTATCTTCCATTATGTAAAATTTAGGGTGTATAGTAATTTTGATGTTAGCAACACTAGACTTTTGAGTTAATTATTTTTCTTTTGTTATATATCACTGCACTCCTCTTGTGTCCTTGCTATGTAAGAATGTAACTTTATTTAGTGTTTTCTGAGGGTGGCACCAGACTTTGGGAAGATCAACACAAATTAGTCTTCTGGTTGACAAACCCTTATCATAAAAAAGGCTGTAAAATGTTAATTGGCCCTCTGGCCGGAAGATTATGTAAATCACCTAAGGCTTGTGTATACAATTAGGTATGCAGAGAGAAAGCCTGGTTTTGATAAGAGTCTGGGCTGCTAAAGCTGCATAACTTTGTATTACCCATTGATCTCTATGTACAATCAAAAAGG
The DNA here is from genome assembly GCF_023091745.1 of Budorcas taxicolor. Classification (NCBI taxonomy): domain Eukaryota; kingdom Metazoa; phylum Chordata; class Mammalia; order Artiodactyla; family Bovidae; genus Budorcas; species Budorcas taxicolor. Next base: position 59,399,656 of record NC_068921.1, on the reverse strand, counting down.
TATAAAAGGCCTTTCTAGACAATAGAGGCCGGGCCAGTCATTGGAACGACTGGTTTCCCCAGTGTCTCCTCTTTACTCAGGCTGTATTCCCATCTGGGGCATGGAGGCTCGCCATGTCTACTTACACGTCCCGGCTTCTAAGATCCCTAAGAGAGAGAGTCCAAGGCGGGGCACTCTCCGATATTCAAATGGACGCTGGTGGCCTAACATAGATGGTGCAAGCTCCTTGTCTGGAAATTTATTGGCTTTCCATGTAAACCAAGTTATTCAGCTTCTTTTCTCCACTTAATTTTCCTACGACACTATTTCTTCCTAATCTAATCTTATATTTATAAATAAGTTTTTTCCTCACCTACTCCATCTCCCCTTCGAATCACTGTGGATCCACCGGGGCTGGACCCCGGCAACTAAGCTACTAACATACACACATATTCTTTTTCAGATTCTTATCCCTTATACATTATTAAATTTTATTGAGTATAGTGCCCTGTGGTATACAGTAGGTCCTTGTTGGTTATCTATTTTATACACTGTAGTGCATACACATTAATCCCAACCTCCTTCCACCCACCCTTCACCTTTGGTAACAATACTTTTTTTTTTTTTTTTTTTCTGTCTGTGACTTTATCTCTGTTTAGGAAATAAGTTCATTTGTGCCTTTTTTTTACCTTTTTTTAAAGTTTCTACATATAAGTGATATCACATGATATTTGTCTTTATCTAGTGTATTTTATTTAGTATGATTTACTTGATTCCTTCATATTCTATTTTAGGTTAAAATAAACAAAAACCAAGCCAAAACAACAATAAAATCCTCCTTACTCAAGCCATGCCAGGACTCAGCTATGGTTCTTGATCCCTGGACATGTTCTTACACATGATAACCCTGTATTTCAATATTTTTTTATTTTTTCTTTCTGAGACACAAAAATATAACTTTAATTTCTGTATCTGGTAGTCATCTGATTGCTTGACACTTAGTAGGAGATTAACATGTATTTATTGATTGCATTATTGTATGAATAGAGTTGTCATGATTAGTGGGAATAGTAATTTACTTTAAAATATTGTACTGTCACTTGGGAAATAAGCTAAATTGCAGTGAGAAAGCTGAAATCACTAAGTCACCAGTAAAATAGAAATTGGATTTACTATTATTACAGTGGGTATTAATAGCAAACCATTCCAAAATTAAAATGCATACTATAAAGAGTTTAAATACATATTTCTTTCTCATTGCATTTTCTAACATAAAAAGGCATTAACTTTTTCTTAGAAACCTAAGTATTTAATATAAAATGTGTTAATGTCCTAAAAATGGGATATACTTTTCATATGTTTTTAAAAGAGTTTTTAAACATTTTTAACATATGAAAAGCATAAATTCAGGTTATTATCCATCACTTCTTTTTAAAATATTATAATACAGGTTATGTGTATGTGTTAATCACTTAGTCTTTTGTGAGTCTTAGTGACTCCATGAATTGTAGCCTATCAGGCTCCTCTGTCCATGGAAGTCTCTGTGGGTAGTCATTTCCTTCTCCAGGGGATCTTCCAAACCCACGGATTGAACCTGGGTCTTTTGCATTGCAGGCAGCTTCTAACACATACAGGTTATGTGTTTACTCAATTCAACTCAGAATCAATGAAAGGTACTGTGAACTAAGTAGAATGCTGGAAAGAGAAGACATAGAGCAGAGTGAAAAATAGATCTTTTTCTCAAGGAAATTTTAACATAAGAAGAGAGGTAAGTTAACAGAGTAAATAAGATAGCAAAATGATACAGAAGTAAAACACTCTAGGAACACAGAGTAGAAAATAAAAGTGTGTGTGTGTGCGCGCGCTCGTGCACGCTGTGTGCATATGTATACATACATGCACAGGGACAGACATAGCTGGTGAATGATTAACAGGGAGTTGGGGAAATACTGTTGCTTTTGTTCTGTACCCAAAAGGGGAACCAGGAATTCACCAGGAAGGAATCAGAAAGGGATAACAGGGAGAGTAAAAAAAACACTAACTAAGGGTCAGATCAGACCAGGGATTTGCAAGCAATTTAGATTACTCAAAGTAAAGACTCTCAAATTTGACTAATGTAAAAAACTAGCATAAACAGAAAAATAAATCTTGTACAGTTTCCATATTATTTTATTCCAAATTGGATTACTAATATTACCTAATATTTATAGTTATAGGACATAACTTTAAAATACCTTATACATAAACATATAATGAAATTATAAAATGAGTACAAGTTTATAAATTGTATTTAATAAAAAATATAAAATTAATAGGAATAAAATTACATTTAATATAGTCCCATGCTCTGCGTTAAAGGGTTTTAACTTTGATTTTACTAACAGAAAATGTTTGCTCTCTAAAAACTGTAATGTGTGGAATAACTTCAAGATTTGTTTTTGGCTAAATCAGGATAAGCAGTTCTTCATCTTAATCAAATTTATGTCTGTGTGAACCTTACTTGAATGCCAAATTTAAATAGGCATATTTAAAGAATATATTTGGGAGAGGGAAATGGCAACCCACTCCAGTATTCTTCTCAAGAGAATCCTGTGGACAGAGGAGCCTGGTGGGCTGCTGTCCATAGGGTCGCACAGAGTCTGAAACAACTGAAGCAACTTTGCATGCATGCATGTATGCATTGGAGAAGGAAATGGCAACCCACTCCAGTATTCTTGCCTGGACAATCCCAGGGACAGAAGAGTCTGGTGGGCTGCCGTCTATGGGGTTGCATAGAGTCGGATACCACTGAAGCAACTTAGTAGCAGCAGCAAGGAATATATTTAAGTTGTGGCAATATTTTTACCCAAACGGTAGGTTAATGCAATTATTGGTGAAAATGGAAAAAAAGAAGTTATACCTAAATTTTAGTTTAGTAGCCACTAAAAAATCTGATTTACAGTTTTTAAGAATTACCAATTAGTCACATTTTTTACCTCAAATTTTAAGCAAAAAAGGAATAGAATAGTCAGCAAGAGCTACAAATACCCTCTTTATTACCAGTAAATGAAAGTTTGAGACCATGGATTGAACCTGAGGCCAAATTGCAAATTTACTGATATTACATCCCTGTAAGTGTAGACATTGGGTTTCCCTGGTGACTCAGTGGTAAAGAATCTGCCTGTCAGCATAGAAGATGCAGGTTCAATCCCTGGGTTAGAAAGAACCTCTGCAGAAGGAAATGGTAACCCTGGTCAATATTCTTGCCTGAGAAATCCAGTGGACAGAGGAGCCTGGAAGGGCTATAGTCCCTGGGGTCACAAAGAGTCAGAAATGACTTACCAACTAAAGAACAGCAAAGTGTAGACTCTGTGAGCTGCATATGAAGACTGTAGAGGTGATGAATAGAATCAGTCACCTTTAAACTTGATCTTGGTCTATTACACAATCCAGTCAGCACAGAGTGTCAGAAAGAAAAACCACTCAGTGATCATAATTTATAAATGGATAGAACACATCATATTAACAGAATAGACAGTAGAGAGCAAAATTCATATAGTCATCTCAATAAACATAGAATATGTACTTAGCAAAGTCTAGTAAATTTTGTGGTAAAGAAAACTCAACAAACAAGGAATAGAATGACATTTGCTCAAACTGAAAAAGAGCATCCATCAGTACAAAAACCTGTAGCTAACATCATATTTAATGGTGAAAGACTGAAAGATTTTTCCTCAAATCAGAAAGACAAAAATATCCATCCTTACTACTTTTATTAATCATTTTTCTGAAAGTTCTATCCTGAATAATTAGGCAAGATGAATAAATTAGGGGCATCCAGATTGTAAATAAAAAAGTGAAACTCTGTATTTGTAGATGATAGAATCTGAAATATAGAAAATCCTACAAAATCCACAAAATAATTCTTAGAACTTATAACATGGGTTAATTCCTAGATAAAAGATTCATTCAAAGAGTGGAAGTATATTTCTGTATAGTAATAGTAAACAACCTGAAACTGAACTAAAGACAACAATTCAAATTACAAGCATCAAAAACTAAAAAGTACTTAAGCAATTTGACAAAAAATGTATGAGAAACTTTTGGAGAGGAAGAAATTATCCTTTACCCTTCTAGCTTCTTCTGGTTTGTCTAGGATTAAATTGACATGACACAGATTAGAGTCAAACAAAAGCTTAATAACATGTATCCCTGGGAGAGACCTAGGAAAACTGAGTAACTCACCAAAGTGGCTGATGACCATAGCTTAAATAACATCTTTGGCTAAAAGCAAAAGTGGATGATGGGGTAGTTTTTTGGGACTTCAAAGAAAAGGAAGAAAGCTCACAAGGAGATGGACAAGCACATATTTTGTGGGAGGAAAAAAAAAGTTTGCTGGGCCATACAGAGACAATGGGACACAGAATGGACTCTGATCTCTAGGTCTTCTTACCCTCACCACATCTAGCTTGTATTCTCTGCAGATATCTCTTGTGAGAGCTCTATTTGAGGAATAGGCTCTCTATATAAATTATTTTAGGTAGGTAGTAAAAGTGAAAGTCTCTCAGTTGTGTCCAACTCTTTGTGACCCCATACAGTTCATGGAATTCCCCAGGATAGAATACTGGAGTGGGAAGCCTTTTGCTTCTTCAGTGGATTTTCCCAACCCAGGGAATGAACCCAGGTCTCCTGCATTGCAGGCAGATTCTTTACCAGCTGAGCCAGAAGGGAAGCCCAAGAACACTGGAGTGGGTGAAAGTGAAAGTTGCTCAGTTGTGTCCAACTCTTTGTGATCCCATACAGTTCTTGGAATCCAGGCCAGAATACTGGAGTGGGTACCCTTTCCCTTCTCCAGGGGATCTTCCCAACTCAGGGATCAAACACAGGTCTCCTGCATTGCAGGCAGAATCTTTATCAGCTGAGCCACAAGGAAAGCCCAAGAATACTGGAGCGGGTAGCCTTTTCCTTCTCCATTGGATCTTCCCAACCCAGGAATTGAACAGGGGTCTAATGCATTGAAGGTGGATTCTTTACCAACTGAGCTATCAGGGAAGTTCCTTAGGTAGTTAGAAAGAAGGTCAAATTTCTTTCCGGGCTTTTGGCCCTTGATTCTTTTTAGCTTGAAATAATCAACATGCTAAAAGAGACATTTGGGGATGACAATTTCACTTCCCTTCCATTTATACAACAAAAATTTCAAAGCATATTTGAACAAAAATAGAAAAGAACTAAATCAATGTTAAGACAAAGTCATAGACTGAAATATTTAATATTGTTACAGTGACACACTACTCAAATTAATCTATGGATTCAATGCAGTCCCTATCATAATCCCACATAAAGTTCTAAATGGAAGTTGAAGTTCACGTGGAAAACCAAAGGATCCAGAATAGCCAAAACAATATTCAAAAAAAGAATAAAATTGTGAGACTTACATTTCCTGACTTCAAAGCTTACTACAAAGCAATAGTAATCAAGACAGTGTGGTGCTAACATACAAATTGGCATATAGATCAACAGAATAAATTTGATAGTTCAGAAATAATCTCTTCATGATCAATTAATTTTGAAAAAGTTTCTAAGACAACTGAAAGAAGTAACATAGTTATTTCAATAAAATGATATGGAAAAAAATTAGATATCCATACAAGAAATGAGATAGATCCCCTACCTTCTACCTTATACAAAAACAAACAAATAAGTACATAAATAATTCAGAAGGGATCACAGGCCTAAATATAAGAAGTCAAACGATAAAACTCTTAGAAGAAAACATAGAAATATATTGCATTCAGTAATGGCTTCTTATATAAGACAATGAAATCACAGGTACAATTAAAGTAGGCCATAAAGCACTTAATCAAAGAAGATATTAAAAATAATTCCACCAGCAGTGAAAATGGAAAATTATACAATCACTTTGGAAGATTGTTTATTACAAAACTATTTGTGGTATAACTTTATGATACAGCATTGTGCTCCTTGGTATTTGCTTAAAGGAGTTGAAAACTTATGACCATACACACAAAAAATAAATCATGGATATTAATAGCAACTTTACTGCCAAATCTTAGAAGAGACTAAGGTCTTCTTTAGTAGGTGAATGAGTAAATAAGCTGTGGTGTATCTTATCAGTTCAGCTGAATCACTCAGTCGTGTCCGACTCTTTGCTACCCCATGAGCTGCAGCACGCCAGGCCTCTCTGTCCATCACCAACTCCCGGAGTTCACTCAGACCTGCCACATCCATCGAGTCAGTGATGCCATCCAGCCATCTCATCCTCTGTCATCCCCTTCTCCTCCTGCCCCCAATCCCTCCCAGCATCAGAGTCTTTTCCAATGAGCCAACTCTTCGCATGAGGTGGCCAAAGTACTGGAGTTTCAGCTTTAGCATCATTCCTTCCAAAGAAATCCCAGGGCTGATCTCCTTCAGAATGGACTGGTTGGATCTCCTTGCAGTCCAAGGGACTCTCAAGAGTCTTCTCCAACACCACAGCTCAAAAGCATCAATTCTTCGGCGCTCAGCCTTCTTCACAGTCCAACTCTCACATCCATACAGTGATAAAAACGAATGAGCTATCAAGCCATGAAATAATACAGAGGAAACTTAAATACATAATATTGAATAAAAGAAGTCAATCTGAAAAGGCAACATACTGTATGATTCCCATTGTATGATATTCTGAAGAAGGCAAAACCATAGAGACAACAAAAAGGTCAGTGGTTTCCAGCGGTTAATTAAATTGCAGGATAGCTAAGTGGAGTAAGGAGATTTTTTTTAGGGAAACGAAATTACCCTATATGATACTACAATGGTGGGTTCATATCATTATATGTTTGCCCAAACCAATAGACTGTACAGCACCAAGAGTGAACCCTAATGTAAACTATGAACTCTGGGTGATTATGATATGTAAATGCAGGGTCATCAAGTATAACATATGTATCATTCCAGTGGGAGGTGTTAATAATGAGAGAGGAAGCTATGTATGTTCAGGAACAGGGAGTATATGGGAAATCTCTGTACCTTCCTCTCAGTTTTTCAGGAGCCTAAAATTACTCTATAAGAAAACCTTTTACTCTGTGTCTCATTTAGTACTTTAGATAAAATCTAAGTGAATTAAATTCTCCAACATAAAAGAAAAATCTTAAAAAAAGAAGAAGTATTTTAGTCATATCCATTTTTAGAAAGAGGTTGGCTCAAGTAGGCTCTCTGTAACAGGGAGGAAGCTGAGGTTTGGGGAATTAGTAGGAAACTGAAAAAACATGAGAATGACTTGGGAAAATATGCCTACAAACATTAGAAAACTTCCATATATGAAAATCTATTAATTTCATATGTCCAATGAAAACAGGCAGATTCCAAAGCATATTGATAATTCTAAAGACTTTCTGTATCATTGATAGGGTATAATAATAAAATATACAATAGTTACATTCATATTTTTGAATTGTATCATGTTCTTGGAGAAGAAATAGTCACATACACATACAATATGACCAATGTGAATGAATTCAAGGTTGAGGGGGAGATCAGTTTTAAATAAGAGAATATGAAGGAATTTTATTAAAAAAATACATGCAGTTTATTTTTGTCCTGAAAAACTATTTGGTAAATAAGATGCAATCAAGTAGAGATCCTGCTGGAATTAATAGACAAAGGAATATTTGTAGTTAAAATACATTTTGTTCATATGTAATAGAGACCTCAAAAATACTGCTTTCTTTCAAATCAGATCTCATATAATTGTCATTTATACCATTAATGTGCTAGGGAAGCATTTATATACTGAAACATAAATTTCATTACATTACCATGAATTACACATTTGTGGCTCTAATTATGTATTAGTTTTACCATATAAAGTAGAAGATTGAGGCAGACACATTAAGAGTGTTTTAAATCAGGCCTCCTAGGGAAATGTTAATGCTACAGGTTCAGGAATATTTTTAGGATGATACATTTTACTACAAAAATGTGGAAAAGAAAAGTTAATAAATTGTAATAGAGCTAATTATTATTCTTGTTAGCATATAGTATGTCTTAATTTAATTTTACTGATTTCATTAGCTGGTCCATTAAATGCAAATTTTCACTTATAGCAACCAAAATGAATTAGTGACTTATTCATTTTGTTATACTGAAAACTCCCATAAAATCTCTGCCAAAAAAGTCTTGCCTACTCTGTGCCTTAGGCACTGACATGTCTCCACAAGCTTTGAATATGCCTTTAGTTTCCATTGGGAAAATGTCTCTCTTATTTCAACATTCTCTATCAAATGTGCTGAGTTCTTATTTTAACAACATATTTAAACTTGATGAGAATTTGACTAATATATTAATGTTTCATTGTGCAATATGTAAATTTTCCTATATGACTCTCCTGTAATTGAAGCTCATATGTTTCTTCCAAAATCCTGAAAAAGTACAAAACTGTTTTCCCTTTAGAGTTTAAATACAACAGAGTTAATTTAGTAAAAGCCAAGTGAAAAAACTCACATTTGGCTATCCTTTGACAGCACGAGTTTTTCTTTTTTTGTCCTTTGTCAGGCTATGTGCTTTTCTCTTTAAAATCCTCCAAGCTATGTATCATCTATCTCCTCTTTGGGGAGACTATTCTACCATCTAATACAGTTCACTAGCTATGTCAAAGTCCAACTTTCCTGACTGAAAATCAGAGTAGAGTGGAATTTCCTTATAACAGAGGGGCCATTTGACTCGTTTTATTATTTTTATTACTGAACACCATAGTGAAGTAGCCAGTTGACTGTGTGTTCAAAGACATAGACCTGCCCTAAGGACTCACATTTCAGCAAATGATCCCTTTCCTCTGCCTGACTTGTCCAGCAAAGGACAGAGAATGCAATCATCTTGATCAATGAACCTGAGTAAAAGCAGAGGAGGCAGGACACTAATCAAATAAGTGAATCTGCTGAGGCTAATCCTTCAACCCAAAACTTTGTTTCTGGAGCACCCACAGAAGATAAACAGAAAAAAAGAAGGCTAGACAATATGCTGTATTTGGCATGACTCAAATAGCCGTCCTGTAGTCACATTTCCCTTTAGTCACCTTGAGAATGCAGTGTAATGTCAGACCTGGACATGCATGTTTTGCTTCAGACACACTGCCACATGTAATTTTCTAATTGTTTGCAATTTGGGGTTGTAAAATATCCCACTTATAATTACAACACCCTCACAGAATAATAGAAAAACAACTTGAAAATACTTAGTCTTTATAAGGTTTCTCTCATAATATTTTTCATAGATTGTTACAATTAAAATTAGTCTGGGCAAAAAATCAGGATCAAGATATTCTATTAATATGTATTCTAAAGCAATCATAACTACATTAGATTGTTGTGATGTATTGGGAACATTGTCCTTAAAAGTGCCAGTCATAGAGTAAAGTTAACATATCGTATATCAAAATTTTCTTTTTATTTTTAAAACAATTGCTAAGATACCAATCTTAATTGAAGAGAGTTATGGACTTCTGTACAGTGTTTTTGGAACCAAGAAAAAATGGAAAATACAATTTATTATGTAAAAATGAAATGAGAAATTTGCATTGATGAGGTAATTTTCATAAATACCATGAGTAGGCAAATTATTTAGTGTAAAGAAGGGAATATTATGCTAGATGGTAAAAATGGTCATTTTAGATATTAAATTTAAAATATTAAATATAAAAGCATTTCTTTGAAATTCCTTTTCATCACCAATCTAAACCTCCTTTCACATTCTTCTTTTTTTTTTGGTACCACGTCTTAGCTTTAAATTAGAAAGTTTTCTTTTAATAAATGTTTAGTAAAGCCATCAGCATATTAAAAACTTAAAATAGCATGTGTATATTTAAATTTAACACACGTGTTTTCCCCAAGAGTCCAGGGAAGGGAACTGATGAAGGAACACCAATGAAAACATACTATGGGACAATGAGGACTGTTTTAAGGGGCAAGATCATAACACTGGGATGGAGTGTTTGAGAAATTGAGCAACAGTGAGATCTTCCATAGTATGTGATTGAGGTGACATGTAATTTTAAGAAACACACACAGACGCACATTCTAAATTGCTTTCAGCATATTAAGAATATGTGTGATACAGAAGAGAGTCAATATTGACCAGAGACCCTAACAGTAAAGATCAAGAGGAGTACTCAAAAAGTCGGTGATGGGATATTTGTTTCCAGCATCTCTCCCCTTCTTGTCCTAATGCACTGATGGAGTCATGCCTCTGTGGACAAAACTATTCCATTAAATAAATTTAAAAATAAAATCCTCTTGATGAAAGTGAAAGAGGAGAGTGAAAAGTTATCTTAAAACTCAACATTCAAAAAACTAAGATCATGGCATTCGGTCCCATCCCTTCATGGCACGCAGAGGGGGAACTGATGGAAACTGTGCAAGGCTTTATTTTCTTGGGTTCCAAAAATCACTGAAGATGATGACTGCAGCCATGAAATTAAAAGACGTTTGCTCCCTGGAAGAAAAGCTCTGACCATCCTAGACAGCACATTAAAAAGCAGAGACATTACTTTGCCAATAAAGGTCCATCTAGTCAAAACTATGGTTTTTCCAGTAGTTATGTATGGATGTGGGCTTCCATCAAAGCTCAAATAAGAATCCGCCTGCAATGCAGGAGACCTGGATTCAATTACTGTGTTGGAAAAACCCCTTGGAGAAGGAAATGGTGACCCACTCCAAAAATCTTGCCTGGAAAATCCCATGGACAGAGGAACATGGCAGGGTACAGTCCATGGGGTCACAAAGAATTGGACACAACTTAGCGACTAAACCACCACTGCTGCCATGTATGTATGTGAAAGTTGAACCATAAAGAAAGCTGAGCACTGAAGAACTGATACTTTTGAACTGTGGTGTTGGAGAAGACTCTTGAGAGTCCCTTGGACTGCAAGGAGATCAAACCAGTCAACCCTAAAGGAAATCAATCAGTCCTGAATATTCATTGGAAGGACTGATGCTGAAGCTGAAACTCCAATACTTCAGCCACCTGATGAGAACTGACTCATTGAAAAAGACCCTGATGCTGGGAAAGAGTGAAAGCAGAAGGAGTAGGGGACAACAGAGGATGAAATGGTTGGATGACATCACCTACTCGATGAACATGAGTTTGAGCAAGCTCCCGGGGTTGGTGATGGACAGGGAAGCCTGGCATGCTGCAGTCTGTGGGTTTGCAAAGAGTTGGACATGACTGAGTGACTGAACTGAAACACTGAACTGAACATTTGAGTAAGCATAGAATGTCACAAGTCATTCCAATAAACAACAAATGTTGTCTGCCATTAAGCCATCAGCTATTGCCATACCCCAGAATGTGTGCCCAAGAGGACAATTATGGATAAAGGAAAGCAGAATACTGGCCCTAGAAGCTAAAGTACATATCTAAGGAATAATCTGGACTCAATAATTCCAGACTGTTGAGTCTTCCCATATGTAGAAAAGTAGCAATATCATTAACTGGAGATGTCTGTTTTTGTGATTAGCAGTAATCACTTGGTGTTCAACTACTACATTTTTTTTTTCTTTTTGGCAAAAAATTCCTTTATATCCTTTATATTTATTTATCTCCTCCCTTACCTCTTTGGGACAGTTCCTCAGAGATTTCAGAGAGACTATCTCCCAGGCTATAGTTTTCAGTAAAATCCACAAATAAAACATAAATCCAACTTTTAGGTTGTGTGTTTCTCTACAGTCAAAAAATTATTAACAAACATAAATTACATTTGATGTATTTAAAAAATTTCTGTGTGTGTGCATGTGTGTGTGTGCTAAGTCACTTCAGTTTTGTTGTGTCTGACTCTTTGCTACCCTATGGACTGTAGCCCACCAGGCTCCTCTGTCCATGGGATTCTCCAAGCAAGAATAGTGGAGTGGGTTCCCATGCTCTCCTCCAGGGGATCTTCTCCACCCAGGGATCAAACACGTTTTTTATGTCTGCTGCATTGGCAGGCATGTTCTTGACCATTAGTACCACCTGGGAAGCCTGCTGCTGCCGCTGCTGCTAAGTCCCCTTCAGTCATGTCCAACTTTGTGCGACTCCATAAACAGCAGCCCACCAGTCTCCCCCGTCCCTGGGATTCTCCAGGCAAGAACAGTGGAGTGGGTTGCCATTTCCTTCTCCAATGCATGAAAGTGAAAAGTGAAAGTAAAGTCGCTCAGTCATGTCCGACTCTTAGCAACCCCATGGACTGCAGTCTACCAGGCTCCTCCGTCCATGGGATTTTCCAGGCAAGAGTACTGGAGTGGGGTGCCATTGCCTTCTCCACCTGGGAAGCCTACCTTAATGCAAATTATACATATGGATAAAACATATTTTTAAATAAAGAAATTCAGTCCTAACTTCAGTCTTGTGACATTGGGATGGGAGTTTGAGATGATCTAGGCTATCCAAATGTACTCAAAATTAATAATTATTCTTGATGTACTTTAATATACTAACATATACACATTAAAAGCACTCTGTCAGATGTAAATATTTCACAAAAGACAGGGTTTATTTTAAATAAATACAATTCACCGACACTTTTGGTGTTTGGTTAAGGGAAGTAGTAAGCAGGAGAGGCTGTGGTCCATGTGATCAGATTGCTAGTTTTCTGTGATTATGATTTCAGTGTGTCTGCCCTCTGATGCCCTCTCACAACACCTACCATCTTACTTGGGTTTCTCTTACCTTGGACGTGGGGTATCTCTTCATGGCTGCTCCAGCAAAGTGCAGCCACTGCTCCTTACCTTGGACGAGTGATATTTCCTCAGGGCTGCCCTTCTTGACCTCCTGCATGTGGTAGCTCTTCTCGACCACTGCCCTGACCTCGGGCATGGGGTAACTCCTCTGGACTGTGAAGAAAGCTGAGCACCGAAGAATTGATGCTTTTGAACTGTGGTGTTGGAGAAGACTCTTGAGAGTCCCTTGGACTGCAAGGAGATCCAACCAGTCCATCCTAAAGGAGATCAGTCCTGGGTGTTCATTGGAAGGACTGATGCTGAAGCTGAAACTCCAATACTTTTGCCACCTCATGCGAAGAGCTGACTCATTGGAAAAGACCCTGATGCTGGGAGGGGTTGGGGGCAGGAGAAGGGGACGACAGAGGATGAGATGGCTGGATGGCATCACCAACTCGATGGACATGAGTCTGAGTGAACTCTCTGATTTGGTGATGGACAGGGAGGCTTGGCGTGCTGCGATTTATGGGGTGGCAAAGAGTCAGACACGACTGAGCAACTGAACTGAACTGAAGCAGGAGAGACCCTGTTGACCTACTTCAAGCAGCTTCATTTCTGTAGTTGATACACAGAATTTCCTTCCATTTCATAAATAGTATTTGCATCCCATTCCTTTCATATTGTCATTTGTCATTTTTACTGTCAATATGATGGTATTTCAGAGGCTAATGGAGAAGTTTCTAAAAGAAATGAATTTCTTTTTTTGCTCATCTAATACTTCTGCATGATTAAACTCCATTTAGAAACAGTTGGAAGGCAGCTATTTCAACTCCATTCTCTTACAACCTTTATCGCAGCAAATATCTCTTAGGTTTGTTGGCTTAATTAATTACAACTTGGACATCATTAAGCTCTCTGGAGGTACAAGAAAGCTTGATTTTCTTTGGAACCCTAACCATGGGAAACTATTATTAAAGGTTGAGTATGTATGTGTGTGCGTGTGCCTGTGTGCACACACACACATATATATAGCTAAATATATGCTATGTAACTATATATATATATATATATATATATATATATATATATATGGTTTATAAAACTGTAAAATACATTTTATGCTGAGGACTGAGTTTCTCTTTTTCATTCTACTCTGTCTTTTGCGGAACATTTGAAATGTGCTAGCAGTTTTTACAAAAGACAGGAGAAGCTAAGCTATTTCATGAATTCCCAACACATGACTCAGTGAAGTCTTTTGTCAGTAAGCCAACCTTCAATTAATCACAATGTCTGAGAGTACTCTAATACCTAACATATTATTTCCAGGCTTGACAACTGTAAAGACAACCCTGGAAGGCAATTCCCTTCCTCTATTTCAATGCTTCTGAAGCCCTGACATAAAAGTAGGTGATGGATGCAAAGACCTTTCAAGTTAATATGCTTGCTGCTCTAGTTTCTGTCATGACAAACCATTTTTATATGTCTATCAATCTACTTAGATAATAAATGCTTAATTATTTAAGAATTAAAAGAATGAAAATATCTTCCTTTCCTTAAGGGAGAATCTTTTTTTCCTCAGTGTGTCAGTTATGTATGTTGCATTTCTCTTATTTCTGCTATTAAAAATAAAAAACACTATAAATCTCTGGATATGCTACCAATTAAATAAAGTAACAATTCTGAGTTAAGAATGTCAATGTATGGCAAAACCAATATAATATTGTAAAGTAAATAAATCAATAAAACTGAGATAAATAAATTAAAATGAATAAATAAATAACCAAAAACACCCCAAAATCAATGGCAAATATAAATTTACAATATCTAAAAATATACATCAGGTAACTTTGGCTTTGGATGAAAATAAAAGTTTCTTTATGGTTAAGTAACTTAAATCCTTCCATTAAAGCAATTAAAATGCCAAAAAAAAAAAAAAAAAAAAAAAACCACGAAGAATGAAAACATCTTCCTTTCCTCAGGGGGAAAAAATGTTGCTTTTTTTTTCCCTTCAGGATGTTAGTTGTGTTTCTTGCGTTTCATATATATATATAAATCTCTGGATATACTCCCAATTAAATAAAGTCACAATTTTGAATCATGCCTTTATGTAAAATAAATTTTACAATTAACTTTCCTCTTCAAGTTCTAGAAAAGTGATAGGCGATTGAAGTGTCACTGCAGTGGAGCCAAAGTATTCAAGACTGATCTGAAACTATAAAAAAAAGTACAAGAATAGGAAAATAATAATAAGTAATTTTCCTTTTATTTATTTTCTAATTTTTTTAAATATAAATTTATTTATTTTAATTGGAGGTTAATTACTTTACAATATTATATTGGTTTTGCCATATATCAGCATGAGTCTGGGGAGGAAGGAGGGAGGAGGGTTCAGGATGCGGAACACTTGTATTTTCTAATTTTTTGAGGAAGAAAGTTGACAGTTGTATTCATTTTTAATGGTGAACTACTACAGTATTTCATTGAAGACAAAACATTTATATTAGTAAATTACATTTAACAAATCTCAGCAATAAACACTATTTATCTAACACTATTTTACATACATTTCATTTAGGGAATAGTTTTTTGACCTTCATTCTTCATAAGGCTACTAAAAATCAAATGTAAATAATTGGAATACATTGTAAGTAGTATTAATTACAATTTAACCATTGTAGAAATTGAATTTGACATCATCTCAAAAGTTTTCCAGAGGTAACTAATAAAGCCAGAGGGCTGTTTGATTTATTAAATATAGAAACTGTATTTGATAATATTTACTAAAGAGCCTCTTGATGAAAGTGAAAGAGGAGAGTGAAAAAGTTGGCTTTAAATCTCAACATTCAGAAAACTAAGATCATGGCATCCGGCCCCATCACTTCATGGCAAATAGATGGGGAAATAGTGGAAACAATGTCTGACTTTATTTTTCTGGGCTCTGAAATCACTGCAAATGGTGATTGCAGCCACGAAATTAAAAGACATTTACTCCTTGGAAGGAAAGTTATGACCAACCTAGACAGCACATTAAAAAGCAGAGACATTACTTTGCCAGCGAAGGTCCTTTTAGTCTAGGCTATGGTTTTTCCTGTGGTCATGTATGGATGTGAGAGTTGGACTATAAAGAAAGCTGAGCGCTGAAGAAATGATTCTTTTGAACTGTGGTGTTGGAGAAGACTCTTGAGAGTCCCTTGGACTGTAAGGAGGTCCAACCAGTCCGTCCTAAAGGAGATCAGTCCTGGTTGTTCATTGGAAGGACTGATGCTAAAGCTGAAACTCCAATACTTTGTCCACTTGGTGCAAAGAGCTGACTCATTTGAAAAGACCCTGATGCTGGGAAAGGTTGAGGTCAGGAGGAGAAGGGGATGACAGAGTATGAGATGGTTGGATGGCATCACCGACTCAACGGACATGGGTTTGGGTGGACTCCGGATGTTGGTGATGGACAGGGAGGCCTCACGTGCTGGGGTCATGGGGTTTCAAAGAGTCGGACATGACTGAGCGACTAAACTGAACTGAACTGAACAAGTACTATTGGTCTTCCCTGGTGACTCAATGGTAAAGAATCTGCCTGCCATTGCAGGAGGCTCAGGTTCAATCATTGGGTCAGGAAGATCCCCTGGAGGAAGGCACGGCAACCCATTCCAGTATTCTTGCCTGGAGAATCCCATAGACAGGGGAGCCTGGTGCTGATAGTAAAGACACTACTAAAGTGACTGAGCACACACACACATGCATTTTTAAAATTATGCTAAGTGAAAAGAAACCTATCCTTAAGATTAAATATCATTCATGTGTCAGAGAATATAGATGTCTTTTTCTCTATTGTTACACTAAGTGTTAACTAAAATCTTTGGAAATTATATGTAAAACATAAGATTCTGAAAAGTAGAGGGAGAAAAGTAAAGTATTTGGGGACCTCAAAACCCAGGGAATTAAATGATTCCCTCCCTCTCCTTTCCTAAGAGAAAAAGTATTTTCCTTGGTGCAACAAATTGTGTGTGTTGTCTTTCTCTGACTTCTTTTACTTCATTCTAGACATGGAGCTGAAGAAATAAATGACCCAGAAATGCCAATGTGCAGACACAATAAAAGCCCCAATAATGCCTGCTATCTCCAGACAAAAGACCAGGATAAAGAGCAATCTAGCAAAATAGAAAAACTTTAGGAAGTAACTATTCTTTACAGCCAAAAGCCATGGTAAAAATAAGAACAAAAATCAAGTCAATACTGTGTCTCATTGTCCAGCTATACCAGCAAAGTTTGAATGGAGATGTAGACTTCCTAGGCTGTGACAAGGTCTCCCAACATCCTACCAGGGCGATGGCCAAGGAAGCAAATGGCATCTCAAGTGGCATTTCATCCTTGACACTGTGGTGTTAGAGGAGACCTCATATAGCAAGATTGGATCACCCTTTACTGGCAGCAACAGACATGCCTTTCCTCCACACTGAGGTGGTGTCAGAGATGGTGAATCAGGACCATTACCATACCCAGTGATAGAAAGGTCACCGCATCTGCAGTGTCACTGGAAAATGCATGGAAAGCGAGAGTGCCCACCCCTGCTAGCATTAAACAGGGGCAACCCCTATCTGGGGTGTAAATGGGGGTTCCCATCTTGGCTTCCCCAAGTGAGGCACCTGGATCTTTACCTCCACCTATTAGTAATGAGACAGGGTGCCATGCCTTCCTTTGCCAGAGATAGTAAGTTAAAGCAAAAAGTTTAATTAAGATCCTGAGACTTACATAACACCAAAAAATATTCCTATGTCAATCAATAACCCCTTGTTATATCAAAACAGAAAAATATTACAACACAAAAATATTCAGGTTGCAATCAATAACTCTTTGTCATACCAGAAATAAGGAAATTCTCAAACTAAATGAAAAAATGTATATATATAAAGTCAATAGATGTCATTACTGAGATTTACTGAGCTAGCAGAATGTTGGAATTATGTGATACATATTTCAAAGCATCCATGACAAAAGTGCTTCAATAAGCAATTATGAATGCACTTGAAGCAAATGTAAAAATAAAAGACCAGACTAAGAAATAGAAGATGCAGAGATGAAACAAATGGAAAATAATACAATAGCCAAAATTAAAACAAAACAACAGAAACCTCTGTGAATGGGATCAGTAGCAGAACAAAAGAGAGAAAATTATCAGGGAATTTTAAATGGAACAATAGAAATATCACAATCTGAATGAAAGAGAAAAAAAAAGACAGAAAAAAAATTATGAATAGAAACTCAGGGACCTGAGGCACTATACAAAATGATCTAACATTTTTATCATGAAGCTCCTTGTCTTTACATTTAATTTAATTTTGGATATATTAGGTTGGTACAGAAGTAATTGTGGTTTTGGACCGTGCTGTTTAAGTCATTATACCTAGGCTCAAACATATCTTTATTAATCAAAATAGGAACCATTACTATCAACACATTTTTGCCAGTGAGAAATGTTTGTTCATTCCTGTAGCATAAAAATCATTGCCTTGAGATTTGACAAATTTTGGAAAAGATTTTCTGCCTCCTGGTTGCGGAAGTGCTTCCCCTGTAAAAAGTTACTGAGATGCTTGAAGAAGTGGTAGTCAGTTGGCAAGAGGTCAGGTGAATATGACAGATGAGGCAAAACTTCATAGCCCAGTTCGTTCAATTTTTAAAATGTTGGCTGTGCAACATGTGGTTGGGAGTTGTCTTGCAGAAGAATTAGGCCCATTTTGTTAACCAATGCCAGCTGCATATATTGTAGTTTTCAGGGCATTTCATCAATTTGCTGAGCATTACTTCTCAAATGCAATTATTTTGCCAGAATTCAGAAAGCTGTTATAGAGCAGACCAGCAGCACACCACCAAACAGTGACCATGACCTTGTTTTTGGGTGCAGATTTGGCTTTGGGAAGTGCTTTGAAGCTTCTTCTCCATCCAACTGCTGAGCTGGTCATCACCAGTTGTGTAAAATCCACTTTTTGTCACATGTCACAATCCGATCGAGAAATGGTTCGTTGTTGTTGCATAGAATAAGAGAAGATGACACTCCAAAATGAAGATTTTTTTGTCGTTGTTGTTTGTGGTCAGCTAATGAGGCATCAACTTACCGAGCTTTCTCACCTTTCCAATTACGTCAGATGCTGAATGATTATAGAATGGTCGATGCTGAGTTCTTCTGCACCTTCTCATGTAGTTGTAAGAGGATCAGCTTTAATGATCCTCTCAGTTGGTCATTATCAACTTCCAATCACCAACTCAATAGACATGAGTTTGAGCAAACTCCAAGAGACAGTGAAAAACAGGGAAGCCTGTTGTGCTGTGGTCCATAGTGTTGCAAAGAGTCGGACATGACTTAGCGACTGAACAACAACTTTTGATAGCCAGCCATAATTCCTCATCTTCAAAACTCATCTCTGCAAAACTTCTTGAACCACCTCTGCTTTTGTATGTTCATTAGAAATTTGTAAGCCAAATGAGTTGTTGATGTTGCAACTTATCTTGCTGCCTTATGATGCATTTTGAACTCAA
Source organism: Budorcas taxicolor (assembly GCF_023091745.1). Taxonomy (NCBI): domain Eukaryota; kingdom Metazoa; phylum Chordata; class Mammalia; order Artiodactyla; family Bovidae; genus Budorcas; species Budorcas taxicolor. Next base: position 59,380,484 of record NC_068921.1, on the reverse strand, counting down.
ATAAGAAAATCACTTGAATTTTCCTTTCGTCTAACAAATATCATTTCCCTAGTCAAAAATAAATATAGAATAAACAGCAAGTAATATCATTAGCCAAAGAAAAACATAAAGCAAGAAATGCACATTAAAATGATGTACAATATAACCACATTGCAATTAACAATGCAAAATGGCAATTACTTTCTCACCAATCTAATATTTGTACTCTAGCACCAAGAGCAATTCAACTATATTAGCAAAAGTATCAAAACTCCTGTAAACTGTTTTGAAAAACCTATCCCCAAACCTAAAACCTTGACATAGGAGCAATGTTATTTTGGATTTATACTTGGCAAGATACAAATATATATCTTGCTTCCTGATCCAAGAATTAACCTGAGACCAGCAAATCTATTCTGGTAGGAATGACTCATTCAGTTCAGTGCAACAGTCTTTATTAAGTACTTGCAAGGGCTCAAGCCCTCTGTATTTTCACAGGCTGTTCTCCCTTCCTGGGACATACTGTTTCATCTTGCCCACTTGGCAAATTCCCACTCTTCATCAAGTTCAGTCCAAATTCAATCTTTACTGACCCTCTCAAAAAGGTATGAGAGTTCCTTCATTTTTACTTATAATTTACTTGTCAACATTATCTGTATGTTACTCAAGACATCATGCATTGATTTATTCCTCTAACTAAACTGTATTCTCTCAGAAGCTAGGACTCTTTCTTCTCATCTTTGCTACCCCAATTGCACTGAAATTCATTCTGTCATAAAGTGTTTTCAGTAATTACCTTTTATACAAACAAATGAATTAATGTATTCAGCCACACATCAGATTTTTTTAAAAATGTCTATTGCATACCAGGCATAGTAATAGAGCCAAGTACTCATGGTGAGTGGATAGTGTTACTCATTGTTCTGAAGAATTCAAATAATAGTAAGGAAGACATACCTTTAGAGTAAAGTAATTATGATGAAAGGCAATGAACTGTATACAGTATCCTTGCTTTGTAAAATTTTAAGGGTAAACATAATTTTGTGTCTTTATATGCTAGGAAGCCAAATATGTCCCACAGTATCATACTATGTATAATGTTTTACATGTTTAGAAAAGGAAAGACCAAAGCACTTTTACAATACTAGTCTTATAACTGCCCCTATCACCTTTCAACCAATAACATATCAAATTTTAACTACTTGACTAAATTACCTTGCTAACACACACCATAGGGCCTAGCATACAACGAGTTCTCAATAGATAATAAATTGAAAAAATAGTTGAAAAAATGCCCTAGATTATTACCGTACAAACTTTTACATTCTGATAATTATTTTTGAATATATATAGTTTAAATTATGTTTCCTACTGCTGAGGCTGAAACTCCAATAATTTGGACACCTCATGGAAAGAGTTGACTCATTGAAAAAGACTGATGCTAGGAGGGATTGGGGGCAGAAGGAGAAGGGGACAACAGAGGATGAGATGGCTGGATGGCATCACCGACTCTATGGACATGAGTTTGGGTGAACTCTGGGTGTTGGTGATGGACAGGGAGGCCTGACGTGCTGTGATTCATGGGGTCGTGAAGAATCAGACATGACTGAGTGACTGAAATGAACTGACCTATACTAATATATCCAGTGGCTTTAAAATATGCCAAATATAAAAAGGAGTGAAAAATAAGTGAAGTTAATTACAATATAAATTATGCATTAGTTAATAAAATAACATTTACATAATATTTTATAAATATTTAATATCAATTAAAAACTCTAGCTATTATTTTAGCATCAGTTCAGTTCAGTCATTCAGTCGTGTCTGACTCTTTGCGACCCCATGAATCACAGCACACCAGGCCTCCCTGTCCATCACCAACTCCCGGAGTTTACCCAAACTCATGTCCATCGAGTTGGTGATGCCATCCAGCCATCTCATCCTCTATCGTCCCCTTCTCCTCCTACCCCCAATCCCTCCCAGCAACAGTCTTTTCCAATGAGTCAGCTCTTCGCATGAGGTGGCCAAAGTATTGGAGTTTCAGCTTTAGCATCAGTCCTTCCAGTGAACACCCAGGACTGATCTCCTTCAGAATGGACTGGTTGGACCTCCTTGGAGTCCAAGGGACTCTCAAGGGTTTTCTCCAACACCACAGTTCAAAAGCACCAATTCTTCTGCACTCAGCTTTCTTTATAGTCCAACTCTCACATCCATACATCACCACTGGAAAAACCATAGCCTTGACTAGACAGACCTTTGTTGGCAAAGTAATGTCTCTGCTTTTTAATATGGTATATAGGTTGGTCATAACTTTCCTTCCAAGGAGTAAGTGTCTTTTAATCTCATGGCTGAAATCATCATCTGCAGTGATTTTGAAGCCCATCAATGCTAAAAATATCTTTAAGAAATATGTTAGATTTTTAAGGAATAAGATTTTTAAAATGAGTGAAACAATAGGAATTCCTTTGAGAATTAAAAAAATACCAAATCTGCAGGTATTGAATCTGTTCAAAGTATTTTGAATGATTACCATCCCTCTGTCTTCCAATTCAGTCTTTTCCATTATATGACTTTCATCTTCATGTTCATACAATGGCTGCTGTATCTTTCTCATTATATTTGTTATTCAGGTAAGACGTGAAATTAGACTACGGGGCATAAGAGTCAAAAGAACGAAGAGGCATGTTATAAGCTTCTTCTCTAACACAACCACTGCTTGTATTTCAATGCCTAGAAATGGGTCACAAGTCAACCCTAAGCTACACATTAGTCTTGGAAAATATTTTGCCTCAGTCTGCAGTAGTAGACAGAAGGAAATGAGAAAGGAGCACTAAATGACTCTTGTCTAAACACTGCACTGTTTCTGGTTTGACCATCATAGCTTAAAGTTGTTGTCACTAATGAGGAAAGGAAAAAAAATCAATAAATTTATATCAGAAAATATATTTCCCTAAGAGACTCAGGTAATGAACAGCATACTTAAAGAAGACATTAAGGAAAGGGATTTGAAATACCTCTGATTATTTTAAATATATATGTAATATGTAAATATGTGTGCTTGTATTTTAAATAGTACCTGAATATTTGACCCAATTATGCTGTTACAGTGATAAAAACATGAAAATAATTAACATTTATGCCAAAGTTTTTTCATCTTTATTTTTGATTATCACTCTAAATATGGTCAGAACTTTGTCATCCACTAAAATAATTAGAAATAACTCCAATAAAATCATTTTTCAGCAGAAAAAAAAAGAAAGAAAAATAAGACAAGTTGCATGAACTCTGGAAGGAAAATTGTCATCCTGCTTGATAGCTATTATTTTGCTTTATTTTATATCTATTGAACTGTAGTTGATTTACAATGTTTTGTTAGTTTCTGGTGACAGTAAAGTGATTCCATTATATATATATATATACACACACACACACATACATACATTTCCCTGGAGGTTCATGGTAAAGAATCCTCCTGCCAATGCATCAGATGCAGTTTTGATCCCTGGATCAGGAAGATCCCCTGGAGAAGGAAATGGTAACACACTCTAGTATTCTTGCCCATGAAATCTCATGAACAGAAGGAGCTGGCAGGCTATAGTCCATGAGATCAAAAAAGAGTTGCACATGACTTAGAGACTAAGCAACATATAAATGAGCATATATACATGTATATTATTTTTCATATCCTGTTTGACTAATATTTACTATAAGATATTGAATATAGTTCCCTGTGGATATCTATTCCTTTTAAAACTAATTGGAAGATGCCATTTAAAAATTATGTTATGGTTTAAACCAATGGAAACTTTTATTTCAAAAATTTGAAACAAGAAAAAAGTTTCTAAATTTTTCATGCAGGTAATTAATGTGAGAGTTTGTACAGGCAATCTGTAACAAAATCATACAAGTATGTCAACTTTTCCAAAGCTTTGATTCAGCAATGCTCTTTACATAGTACAATCCACTGAGAATGAATAGATGTTAGTGGCACTGTCTTCAGTCTCTGTATATTGCAAAACTTCCCTTAATCCCTCAGGATACTGCACTTATTGGAGTTGGCCCTTAGCAAGGGAGAATAAATATGTATGTCATTTTTGATAAAGTTGCATATAAATAGAAGTTGAATAGTTTTGTTTTGTTCTTTTAACCTACCAGTATCAGTATTCTTATATACTTTTTGTCTACAGGCAGTTCACTTTGGCAACCACTGGAGTAAAATTCTGTAAATTTCTTGAAATGAAAATTTTCAGAGACATCCTTTTTAGAAAGGAACAGAGTAGAGTATATTCTATTCCATAATCATTAACACACTTCTGTGATAGAATACCATGGGAGATCACTGTCTTTGAACTTCACCTTCACTGAAAGGTGAAATTTTAACTACTGGTTCTCAGACTCAGAATCTAGCACCAGGGCCTAATTCTTTTCTAATATCACATTCTTTTCTCTTGTTCTGTCTTACAGTTTTCTATATTCCAACATATGTTAATTCAAGAAATACTTAACTTCCTCACTTACAGAGAGACTATTTTGAACAGTTCAATATCAGACTAGCTTTATATTACAACTTGTTTCAATTGGTTGTACTTAGAGTGCAAATTTAATACCAAATGCATTCAGCTGTGTGTTTGCTTTTTGAAAGGCATGAGATAAGTTTTAAATCCCTAGAATTTTAGATTTACATTCAGATGATTTTTCTTCTTTAAGCAATTACTTTCTGTGGAGAATTTTTATAGAAAGTTAAATTACATTTCTAGATACTTGAGAAATATGCATCCACATTTTTTCTAAACTAAAATCTAGGATAACAAATTACACATACTTTTGCATATCTTCTATTTATCTATATCCCCAAATAATATTTACCATTTAAAGATTAATCTAACTTTACAACATTGTTCACTTTCTTATAATGAATAATACAGATTTTTAGTGTATTCATTTTAATTATTACTTTAGCTAATAAAGTTGTATTTCCTGCTTTTCAGTTTAAGAAGAACAGAATTATAACCAAATCAACCAAGTAGACATAAAATTATACACATATATATATTGGAGAAGGCAATGGCAACCCACTCCAGTACTCTTGCCTGGAAAATCCCATGGATGGAGGAGCCCGGTAGGCTGCAGTCCACGGGGTCGCTAAGAGTCGGACATGACTGAGCAACTTCACTTTCACTTTTCACTTTCATGCATTGGAGAAGGAAATGGCAACCCACTCCAGTGTTCTTGCCTGGAGAATCCCAGGGACGGGGGAGCCTGGTGGACTGCCATCTATGGGGTCTCACAGAGTCAGACACGACTGAAGTGACTTAGCAGTAGCAGCATATATATATATATAGTTCAGTTGCTCAGTCGTATCTGACTCTTTGCATCCTCATGGACTGCAGCACACCAGGCTTCACTGTCCTTCACCAACTCCCAGAGCTCGCTCAAACTCATGTCCATCAAGTCGGTGATGCCATCAAACCATTTCATTCTGTCATACCCTTTTCCTCCTGCCTTCAGTCTTTCCCAGCATCAAGGTCTTTTCTAATAAGTCAGCTCTTGGCATCATGTGACCAAAGTATTGGAGCTTCAGCATCAGTCCTTCCAATGAATATTCAGGACTTATTTCCTTTAGGATGGATTGGTTGGATCCCCTTACAGTGCAAGGGACTCTCAAGAGTCTCCTCCAACACCACAGTTCAAAAGCATCAATTCTTCAGTGCTCAGCTCTCTTTATAGTCCAACTCTCACATCCATACATCACTATTGGAAAAACCACAGCTTTGACTAGATGGACCTTTTCTGGCAATAATGTCTCTGCTTTTTAATATGCTATCTAAGTTGGTCATAACTTTTCTTCCAAGGAGCAAGCATTTTTCATGGCTGCAATCACCATCTTCAGTGATTTTTGGAGCCCCAAAAATGAAGTCTGCCACTGTTTCCACTGTTTCCCCATCTATTTGCCATGAAGTGATGGGACCAGATGCCATGATCTTAGTTTTCTGAATGTTGAGTTTTAAGTCAACTTTTTCACTCTTCTCTTTCACTTTCATCAAGAGGATCTTTAGTTCTTCACTTTCTGCCATAAGAGTGGGGTCATCTGCATATCTGGGGTTATTGATATTTCTCCCGGCAATCTTGATTCCAGCTTGTGCTTCCTCCAGCCCAATGGTTTTCATGATGTACTCTGCATATAAGTTAAATAAACAGGGTGACATTATGCAGCCTTGATGTACTCCTTTCCCTATTTGGAACCAGTCTGTCGTTCCATGGCCAGGTCTGTTGCTTCCTGAACTGCATACAGATTTCTCAGGAGGCAAATAGGTGGTCTTGTATTTTCATCTCCTGAAGAATTTTCCAGAGTTTGTTGTGGTCCACACAGTCAAAGGCTTTGGCATAGTCAACTAAGCAGAAGTAGATGTTTTTCTGAAACTCTCTTGCTTTTTCAGTGATCCAACAGAGGTTGGCAATTTGATCTCTGGTTCCTATGACTTTTCTAAAACCAGCTGGAAGTTCATGGTTCATGTATTGTTGAAGCCTGGCTTGGAGAATTTTGAGCATTACTTTGCTAGCCTGTGAGATGAGTGCAATTATGCAGTAATCTGAGCATTCTTTGACATTGCCTTTCTTTTGAATTGGAATGAAAACTGAACTATTCCAGTCCTGTGGCCACTGCGGAGTTTTCCAAATTTGCCTGCATATTGAAAGCAGCACTTTCACAGCATCATCTTTTAGGATTTGAAATAGCTCAACTGGAATTTCATCACCTCCACAAGCTTTGTTCATAGTGATGCTTCATAAGGCCCACTTGACTTTACATTGCAGGATGTCTGGCTCTATATCCCTGGAGAAGGGATAGACTACCCACTCCAATATTCTTGGGCTTCCATGGTGCCTCAGAGAGTAAAGAATACACCTGCAATGTGGGTGACCTGGGTTTGATCCCTGGGTTGGGAAGATCCCCTGAAGGAGAACATGTTAACTCATTCCAGTATTCTTGACTGGAGGTCTACAGCCTATGGGGTCTACAGACTTAGACATGACTGAGCCATTAAGCACAGCACAGCATGTATATACATACATATATATATATATACACACACACATATAAAGAAGAGTATAGCATGTGTTTTGAGTACATGAGAGCTCTAGTCCTTTACAGCACCATGTTTTCTTCCATTTCCCACAACAATGCTTACCACAGTAAGCATTACCACTAATACTGCGCTAAATTTAATCTTCTAAAAATAATTGTGTATTTTATTCAGCAATTTTACTTCATATATGCTATGTGTGGTAATCACAAATAAATATATTGTTTCATGCCTTTTCATGTAATATTATCAGTGCAGTTTTAAAACATTAACACAGTTATGAAATGACCTAATAATGAACTTAATATCTTTCCCTTAAAATGTTATCTATCTATTTCTAAAAGCTCAGTTTTTGAAAATAAGTTTTCATATCTTCAAACAAATTTGATATAATCATTTTGATTTTAGAAATGTAATTTTTCAAAGATTTTGTAAATGACCCTTTGGGGGCTCATTCATTATTCATAAATCTTGGGTTGAACTCGGTTTGTGTAATCAGTAAGATTGACCCTTTTGCAATTAAAGCAAATAGTTCATTTAGAGTTTAGTTTGTAATAAATCATACTTGCAAGTTATTTATATATGTGCAAGGTTAGTGCTACGAATCACCCTTGTTTTTACTGTATGTCAAAAACACTTTCTCAGAGAAGGAAAGAGAGACAATTATGAATTTGATTCCGTGATAGTACCTAGTATATTAATTATTTAAAAGTTTATTTTTTATATATAATCCAGGTTCCTGCCTCACATCCTTAAGCATATGTGTGCAGCTGTAGAAGCATGAATCACAAGAAAAGCTGCCTATTGTTTTCATTTATCACCGCATTTATTTTTTATCATCTTACACTTCTGTTCTTTTCTCCTTGAACATCGCTCAGTTTGGAAGGTGACTAGTTTGGTTTGGATGCGAGTGAGACTTTATCACAATGAATGATTCTGCTTTGCAAAGGAATTGATTGTTAGGTCACCTCAGTTTGTTTCCATCCATGTAAGATGAACCATTTAAACAAAAATAGCCTACTATGTGCTTTGTTTAATGAAAAGGTATTATGGATGAAAAGGAGAACATAAAAAAACTCAGCTCTCAAAAACTTTATATATGGTCTCTCACCAACATTTCTGCATCCTTGACTTATGTACTGTCATATACTAAACTTGTTATCTCATTTCACAAATAAACCTCTTTAAGTGAATAAATGTTTTGAAATAACTACCCCATACACATTCTCATTAATAGCTAACATTATTGTATATCAGACACTAACAGATTCTAAATACATGCTTTACATATATTGTTATTTAACCCAAAGAAAAGCTATGAAATAAATCCTCTTGATATCCACTTTATATAAATGATGACATTGTGGCTTTGATGGATGAGCAAACTTTTGCAAAGTCCCACCAATAGCATCATCCTCTGCAATCATATTGACAATATGTTCTGACCCATGTGCCAAATTCTTAGTCACCATGGCAAGGTATTTAATCACAATTTCTTATTCTATTTAAGTAAGTTTGTTTAAATTGAATTTTTTCCAAAGTTGTTAGCACTAAGCATGGGATTTTTTCCATCATCTACAGCATTTATGCATAGCCTAATTTCCAACTACATAATCTGATTAAGTTCTTGAGAGCAATCTTGTACAGCAGATATCACTATCCACCATTTCAGATGAAGATAAACTGCCTCAGAAACTCTAGGGGTTTTGCCCAACATTAAACAGATGATCAATGTCCCAGCTAAAATGTCAGCTTCCATTTTTTTCTTCAGTTAATAACTTCAGATTCTTCTGTGGCTTTAGTGAATTTTTTGATAAATTTTGGTGAAACATTGGTCATGTAACTTGGCCTATTCTAACAATGTATATAAATAAACTTTCAACAAGAAGAAATAAAATGGAAATAGTTGTGGTACATATATTTATCCATCCTCAGAGAGAAGAAGTAGAATAAGAGAGTGACAGGGCAACACTTTGTAGGATACCTGATGCCACAGCCTAGAGCAAACTAGATATTTAAGTTGACCTACCTCCATAGAGGGGGCTTCCCAGGTGGCTTAGACAGTAAAACATCTGCCTGCAATGCAGGAGACCTGGGTTCAGTCCCTGGGTTGGGAAGATCCCCTGGAGAAGGAAATGGCAACCCACTCCAGTACTCTTGCCTGGAAAATTCCTTAGATTTAGGAGCCTGGTAGGCTACAGTCCTGGAATCTCAAAGAGTCGGACACGACTGAACAACTTCACTGGTTCACTGGTTCACCTCCATAAAGAAAGAAACCCCGCAAGCTTCTCTCCAAGAGTTGTAAGCTAGAACCCAAAGACACTTTGCTAAAAATAAAATTGCTGCTGAATAAAATATTCTTTTCTAAACTACACAGGTTGTATGATGTCAGAGCAGAAAGAGGAGTTTTCCTAGATCACAATTTAGGAAAATAGGATTTCTGCTTGAAATGGAAAAGAGAAATATCATATTCTATTCTACAAGTATGGCAATCATTTATCATGGTAAGGAAGTCAAAAATATGATCTTCCCTCTCAACCAGTTTTTCTAAGCTTCACCTGCTACTGAAACTTGCTCAGATACTCTGACATGTTCTATGCCATCAATATTGCCTTTGCACAGCAATATAATTTTGTGAATTTTTTCCTCTAATTGGCTGTGCATTCCATGCTCCATGTATTCTTTTTACTAGCATATTGTATTACTTCAGGAGCATCTAACTTTAGGTGCTCATGTCTATGAATACTTTCTTGATTGTACCAGACAATAGGATCTTTTATTTCTACAGTAGTTTCTTATACCTGCATATCGAATATGCACTATTCTCTATTGAAGCATAGGCAGAAAAAAATTTCCATTTTTCACTACTGGTTCATTGATTGGTCTAATAGGTAAATTGACATAAACAGATTACAGGGGAAAAATAATTTCATGTGGAGAGGATTCCTATAAAAATATGAGACTCAAGAAAGTGACCAAAGCAGGAGGTCTTTATATCTTTTGGACAAAAAAGCAATACATTTGTGCAAAATTAACAAGACAAAGGGGTTTGGGCTTAGGGGAGTAAGTTAGTGAAGAAGTAGAAATATTTGTTTATATCGCCTTCTTAGCCCTAAATTCCCTGTCTCTGGTATTAAGGATGCATGTGACAGGGTGACATGTTCTGAAATCTTGGAGAAATCTTTGCTGGTTCCTTGTCTGTTGTTGTTGTTGTTTAGTCACTGAGTCATGTTGTTGAACTCCAAAAAAAACCTTTTAAAATATTTTTTAATATAAATTTATTTATTTTAATTGGAGACTAATTACTTTACAATATTGTGTTGGTGTTGCCATACATTGACATGAATCTGCCACGGGTGTACATATGTTCCCCATCCTGAACCCCCCTCCCACCTCCCTCCCCATCCCATCCTTCTGGGTCATTCCAGTGCACCAGCCCTGAGCACCCTGTCTCATGCATCGAACTTGGACTGGTGATTTGTTTCACATACGATAATATTACATGTTTCAATGCCATTCTCCCAAATCATCCCACTGTTGCCCTCTGACACAGAGTCCAAAAGGCTGTTCTATACATCAGAGTCTCTTTTGCTGTCTCACATATAGAGTTATTGGTACCATCTTTTTAAATTCCATATATATGCATTAGTATACTGTATTGGTGTTTTTCTTTCTGGCTTACTTCACTCGGTATAATAGGCTCCAGTTTCATCCACCTCATTAGAACTGATTCAAATGTATTCTTTTTAATGGCTGAGTGGGAAGGGCAGTCTCATTTAGTTTCTTGGCATAACATACAATCCCTGGTATTGAAAGTAGTATTAGGTGATCAGTAATGGCCAACTCCTTGCGACCCCGTGGACTATAGCCTACCAGGTTCCTCTGTCCTTGGAATTTTCCTGACAAGAATACTGTAATGAGTAGCCATTCCCTTTTTCAGGAGATCTTCCCAACCTAGGAATTGAACCCAGGTCCCCTGCAATACAGGCAGATTCTTTACCATCTGAGGCAAATTGATAAATTTAAAACATTTCCAAAATAACAAGTTATGGAGTTTCCTGGTAGATAGGTGAAGAATTCATTCTGTTTTCGAGAGATCTTTGGATGAAGGGTAAATCCCAATAGCATCTTTATTCTTTCTACTAGTATTCATATATGGAAAAGAATTTCAGGCAGGCACATGTAGAGGATACGCTTTTGAGTCACATCACAAGGGTAGATTCTGGGCTCAGGGAAGCAATCCATCTGAAGCAAGAAAGTATTGAGTTATTTATCTAGAAAGAGATGCTATTTAGCTAGTCTGAGAGCAGAAGAGCACACTGCTTCTACTACAACCACTGGTTACAATTTAAGATAACTGACTGTGCCCCTCCTAAACTATTCTGGTGAAGTGTGTATCCTAAGGGAATAAAGTCAAATGACCAAATATAAACAAATAATTACAGAATAAAACTCCTAAGCATCTGTCTTGTTACCTTGAATCAACTGAGTAGGACTTGAGTTTCAGTCAACTAACTGGGTTAGTAATGAGGCCACAGTGAAACAGTATCTAAGGAAGAGCTATCACCTGCTAGCGAGGTGGGCATCAATTTGAGTAATATATTTTAAAAATGTTTGTTTCTATAATTTTGATCCAAAGAAATATTTTAACAGCTAGAGGATATAATATATGATATATATATATAAGGTAGAGTATAATATAATATACAAGGTAGAAAATATATAAGGTAAAATACCTGATAAGTAACATTATTATCATTCTGAGAGTTTATAAACACTTTGAATATTAAAAAATGTTAGGTATTTTTAGAGATTTTATTTTTAATATCTTAACCCTAATTCGAGCTCATTGGAGATGGTAGCTGCAACAATCTGATTTAAGTATGCTAAATGTTTTGATTTGAATTTTAACGAAGTAAGTAATTATTATAAAATATGTTGATTTCTCATTGTCCATGAAAATTACAATGCAACACACAGCAAGCTTTTAACTGAGTGAAAATAGTTTTTATAGTGTCAGTTTATGGCATACCATAAGTAATTTTCTAGGCAACCAATTATATTTTTATTGAGGACACATATGGTAAAACAACTGAAATAGTCACGTAAAATTTATATATTGCTTGTTTTTTCTCATGGTTTGTGGTATATTTAAATACTAGTACTGCAAAGTTCAAATTTATTGCTATAGCAAGTTCCAAATAGGAACATTTTAACATGCAGGTATGAATATAGAGAAACTATATTGACTGCACAATTCAAAATGAGAAAGTCAGTAAAATTTTTAACAAACAGGCTTTATTATACTCCTAAATGTGTGTTGCAGAACACAATGGAATTGAAAGCCTAGAAATCACACATGAAACATGAAAATGTTCATGAGAGAAAACCACAAATTATGAAGCATATCGGATAAACAGCGTAAAGCTTGAAAGAGAATTGAAGTGAAGTGAAAGCTGTTCAGTCATGTCAGACTTTTTGCAACCCCATGGACTGTATCATGTCAGGCTCCTCTGTCCATGGAATTCTTCAGGCAAGGATACTGGAATGGGTAGCCTATCCCTTCTCAAGTGGATCTTCCTGAGCCAGGAATTGCACTGGGGTGTCCTGCATTGCAGGCAGATTCTTTACCAGCTGAGCTAGCAGGGAAGCCCTGAAAGAGGATTAGGGAGGCATCTAATTGCCAGTTCACGGTACTTTAGACTGCAAGCAGCAAACAAAATACTTTAAAAGTCAAAGATTTGAGAGGTGACAGGATTCTCAGTCACAGTGAAATCTTGGGATGCTGAGTGGTCTCAGGCAAAGTGGTTGTTCTGAGCTGTCCCATAGCTTGTTCATTCTCAATGTGTTATGGCTTTCATTTTCAGGCATTCTTCAGCTCACTTCATCTGCCATGGCCTTTAGCTAGTGCTACAGATCCCCTTTAAACATTTGTGAAATCCTCTACCCCTTCTCTAGTTGCTGTGCAGTGCAATGGTAATGTTAACCTTTGTGATCAAATGCATTTACTGGTTATGTCTGAAATTTACCCCAGTATAGAGTGTGTGTGTGTGTGTGTGTGTGTGTGTGTGTGTGTGTGTGTGAATTAATAGTAACACACACTCTTGGGATAATATTTGTAGGACCTTAATTAGGAATACATAATAGAGAGGCAGTTAATTAATAACTGAAGGCTCTTAATCAGGAATTCATAAGGCATGCATATTCATGTGGCTGACTGTTGGTTGTCTACTTAATGCCTAGTCTTTTTTACATCCTTATTACCAAAGTCCCCAATTTGTTTAAAGTTTCAAAGTGCCCAGTTGAGAAAATTACATTTCCCAACCCCCTTTGCAATTTAGTCCTGTCTTGAGACACAGTTACTGCCAATGAATTTTCTGCTGGGGTTTCTGGGAAAATCTGCTTTCTTGATACAAGCATCACTTATTTTTGTTGTTGTTTATTTATTACTATATTTATTCTGACATGGATTTCACAAGTGAAACCATAGGTAAAGCACTACCTTGCAACCATATATGACTATGAAAATAGATGCCATTTGCTAAAGATGGTGAAGTAGAAATGAGGAGCCTGGAACATTCCTGGTACACTAGAGGCTCTGTTCCAACCCTGGGCTGCCTGCCTTTGCACATTTCCTAATGTAAGAAGTCACTGGTAGTCACATTGTATAACTGAAGTTAAACACAATCTCAAACTGTTCTAAATTGTGGTAATGAACTGGTTTTTACTGTACTTGTCAAGAATAAGACCAACAGTCAATCATTATTCACTAGAAGGAATAAAATTTTACATGTATTCATTTTGGTCTTTTATAAGGAAAAAGTCAGCATTCGTTAGCATGCAGGGTTGCTTTCAGAAGGAAGCCATTCAAGTTTTATCCCAAAATTATGTCAACAACTTTTGGCAAATTCATATTTCCTGGGTGGAGAAGAGATCAATCATAGCTGATTAGACTCGGTCTGTATTTTGAACATCTGTGTTTATTTTGTACAGATAATTCAAATTTGAGTAATACTGATGATGATAAGTAAAATCAGACTTTTAAGTAATATTTGTGAGCATTCATATAGGATACAGTGTTTTGACATGTTATATAACTTTACTCTTATAAAACTTAATTTGATAAAATATTTATTACTACAATTTTACAATTAGAGAAATCAAGGGTAAGAGAAGTTAATGACTCACTGCTTGTATGCACTCTAAGTTGCTTCAGTTGTTTCCGACTTTTGCGACCCTGTGGACTGAAGTTTACCAGGCTTCTCTGTGCTTGGGATTCTCATAATACTGATTAGCAACTGGAATTTTTAGGTCCCAAATACCAAAAAGAAATAAGAGGTTGACGATATTTTCAAAAACGTCATGAGGCCTTGAAATGGGAGTGATGGCAAGAGAAAATTGATAGCCTAGCATTTCCTCCATAGTTAATATGTTGAGTCAGATTTCATATGCTCATTATTCTAAATTGATTCCAATTTTAAAGTTAGACTATTATTTACACTTGTCCTAGTTCTGGGAGGATTTTGCAAGAGAAGATCATGTGACCTGATATTTACTGAAAGTTGCTGTTGTTTAGTCACTCAGGCATGTCTGACTCTTTGCAACCCCATCAACTGCAGCATGCCACACTTCCCTCTCCTTCACTATCTCCCAGAGTTTGCTCAAACTCGTGTCCATTGAGTCGATGATGCCAGCCAACCATCTCATCCTCTTTGGTTAAAATGAGAAGACTGAAGATATAGTTAATTCACCATGCTGTGACAGTAGCTTTCACCTTCATTTTCATTGCACTCACCTATTCCCATGAATGTTTTTGATGGATCTGGTCAGACTGATCCACTTCTGAAAGGGTAAACTCAAATATCCCACCTTCTGAACTTCTGAATAAAACCTGTATTATTTATGATGTCAAGTTGATCCTTATCCTCACTGAGATCTTTAACTTTGTTATTTTTATGCTAGGCTATCAATTTCCTCTTGCCATCACTCCCATTTCAAGGCCTCATGATGTTCTTGAAAATATCGTCAACCTCTTATTTCTTTCCAGTGTTTGGGACCTAAAAATTCCAGTTGTTAATCAATATAATTTATATTCCTTTTCCACCTCTATACTTACCCTACCCATCAGATTATTGCCTGAAAAGATGAATTAAACAGTTAATAAACCAACTCCTTGAACCAGCTCGATTTTGTGGTTTTGAGGAATCTCTGAAATTTTAAGTGCCAACTGAATATATCATTTTTTCCTGATAAGTGTTGACTTAGATTAACTAAAGTTAAGCTATTTCCAAACATTTCTACCACCTTAAAGTTCTGAAACCTTCCCTGGGTCACTAATCTCCCTCTATGACTTTCTGCTCATTATATTTTCTTCATATTTAAAAAGAAAAAAAAATAGAGAAACAGATATAATCACATTCCTTGCCCCACACTCACCTATATATGTACATTCCTTCTCATCTTTATTCTGCAGCATCACATTTCTTTTTATAGCTTTGAGGTATCACTCTATTAATGACTGAGGAAGAATATAGGAATATTTTATTTAAATACTTATTTAAAATACTTATTGGCTCCAATTTCTCTTTTTTGCTCTAAGTAGCTGCATTTTTGTTGTTTGCTTTTGTGTTTAATGTTATCTCTTATTCATACTTCAGAATAACAAAATATGATTTTGGTTATGATCACACTGGAATGCCCTAACAGAGGTTGTTAACATTGTCACACTTTCAAGATTCTATGGACCAGAGTCACTTGGCTTTATCCGTTTTTTTTTTTTTTTTTTTTTTTTTCTGATACACAGTAGAACTTTGCACAGTTAATAACCCCTTCTTCTTGATACTCACTACTGTCCATGGTTTGCATGATGCCACTCTTTTCTCATTCCTTTCTTGCTTCTTTGCTTGTTCTGGAGATTGTACAAAACAAACAAAAAGACTGCTCTTCTACCATTTCTTGATAAGCTAGTGTTTTGCTCCATAATCCCTCCTGCTAATCATCCTATTTCTGAAACCTTTTTTACCAGTATGCTTTCCCACATAATCATTGCATATGAATCTTATAATAACATTCTAAATCATTAACAATACTTTTATCCTTGATATGCACTTTCCGCATTTCATACACAACTTTTTACACTAGTGATATGATATTGTATATTTATAGGTAAGATAAGAAAACTGTGATAGAAAGCATAACCTGAAATAGTTCTTTTTGTGATCTAGCCTTGAGAAATATTTTCTAACACCATTTACAGAAGCTTTCCTTTAGAAACTTTGGTTCCAGCTATGCACAATGATTTGCAATTTTCAAAAGCTGTTATGCTGTTGCACATTTATTTTGTAGCATGCACTGTCCTCTTCCTGGACTGCCCTTCTTCTTCTATTCCAATCAAGTTAATTCTTATTCTGACCTCAATAGTCAGTGCAAGAATTATTTTTCCCAGGCAACCTTGTACTAAATGAGAGGTAATCTCTCCTTCAGAGTCTACAGGGATTGCTATCTATCAATATTATATCTGTTTATCACATTGTGATTTTAATTTTTCTGATAAAATTATTAAAAACTAATGTTTGGATGCTATTCCAGGCAAACATTTATTTATTAATTTTTCTTAATAATAACTTTGAGAGAGAGGTTTGTTAACATCCTGGTATTACAAATAAGGAAACTGAAGCACAGAAATGGTTAAACAACTTGCACAAGGTTTCATGTCTGCTACATGGCAGAAGCAGAGCACTGCATGAATGGATTTTATTCCATTTTCATATTCCTCAATAAAAAATCTTAGCAGCCAGCTCAGGGAATTACTCATAGCTGATGCCTAATATACATTTGCTGAATGTTGAAAGAGATGGAGGAAATACACCCAAGATATGTCATTTAAGTACTTACTGAAGTTGCTTCATCATGTCTGCTTAATTACTGTTCACAGGAGAGGCATCGAGAGTTAAAGTTTAAAAGCTTAGGAACAAATTCGCATATGGTGAACTCAACAGTTTGGTTTTTTTTTTTTTTTTTTCTCCTCATATGGGAATGAATGTAGTTAACAGACAGGTGTTTAATTTAGGTATGTGACAAACGTATCAGAACTGATAAGAAAGAATTGAGCAGAAATTTAGAGAAGGTCAGTGTCATCATAAAATAAAATTCTGTTATTTCCCTCTTACAATTCTCCCATCATTCCTTTAACTTCTCCCTGGTGTTGTTTTGTGATCTTGGAACCCTTAATCATGTTAATGCTTTGGGTAGACACTTTATGTACATCATCATAAATCATGGTGAGGAGGGTGAAGCCAGAACATTTTGTTTGTGAGTTTGCTGTTGCCAGTGTCATTTTTAATGAGAAGGTTCTTCAGTGTGTCTGATATGAAAACAAAGATTCTGAGGGAAATATGAGAAACCTTAGTTTTAACTAAATTATTTTATACAAAAAATCATATGTATTAGATAAAGAATATTTCAATTTACTTTTTAGAAATATTTAGAAATAGATTTTCATATGTATAATTTAACATATCTACCATTATAAAGCATAGATGTTTTTATACAAAGGCATCATTTTCCTTCAGATTTCTTGTCAAGCTTGGGTCATACACATTGCGTTCTTTGATGGCTTTCCTCATCTTTATCATTTTCTGGAAATGCCACCTTCTTTCCATCTCATACCCTACTACTCCAGGCTGCCCTGAAATAACAATCCTAACTGATCCCATCATTAGAGTTTCTATAATGCTTATATAACCCTTTATACTCTGCCTTGTTTGGTGAATTGTTTAGTCACTTAGCATTTATCGTGCAACTACTACAAACCAAACAAGTTGAGATATAAATATAGGTAAGAATATAAATAAATCTTAATTAAGAGGAATCACATTCAAATCAGATATAAGGACCATCACAAGATCCTGAACTTTGACTCTTTGCCATGAATGAATGGGCCTTTTAAGTGGTCTGCCTAGAGGTAGGATGAGTATTTCTCTGTGTGCTTAGAGGAGGGAAACTATTTGACTAAGAGGACAGGTTCTTTTAGATGTTATCAACAAAGATTTGCCTTTGTATCACCCCTGTTTTTGTGGGAGGATTGCATTTCCCTGGAACTCAGACTGGTTGTGCTATTTGCTTTTACCAATGAAATGTGAGTGTGGATGACATGTGCTACTTCTGGACAAGAGCTTAAAGAGCCATCACAAGATTCTGCTGTCTCTATTTTCCTGTTTGTTAGGAGTCTGAATATTTATAGGCTGAGGCTGTTTCTTTAGCTTGGATTTAGAAATGACGAAGACTTGGAACACAGCCACACTTGACCAATAAAAGATATTAACATAAATGAAAAATACATTTTTGGTTCTTATAAGCTAATGATATTTGGATTTGTTATTTCAAAAAGAGTTAGTCTGAACTACATGACAAAGAAATAAGACAGAAGATGTGTCATCCTTGCCATCATGAAACTTATTGGCACAGAAAATTTTTAATTTAATAATGATAGCAACAAGGAATTCCCTGTGAGTCCAGAGGTTAGGACTACATCCTTTCACTGCTAAGTGCCCAGGTTCCATCCTTAGTTGAAGAATGAGGATTGACTAGGATCCCACAAGCTCTGCAATGGTATAGCCAAAAAAAAAAAAAAAGCAACAAATGCAAGCTTGTGCTACCAAAATCTTGTAAGAAATTTTCTTAAGGAAATTTGTACAAGTAAATCTATATCAGAGTAGGTCCCCATAAGTAATAATTCCCTCAGACCCTGGCAAATGGGTTCCCACCCAGGTTTTATCCCTCAGTGGACCAAAATTTTGGAACATTTTTGTCAAAAAGTCCCAAGCCCCATTCTGAAGCTGGGGCAGGGTGAAGCTGACAATACCACCTGGATTGCCTCAATGTGAACCAGGATGACATGAGTCTCAGGCCCCACTGCTCCCCTTCAAATTCTTCTATAAATTGAATCCATTTGTAGTAGCCATCAGTTCAGTTCAGTCAATCAGTCATGTGCGTCTCTGCGACCCCATGAATCGCAGCATGCCAGGCCTCCCTGTCTATCACCAACTCCTGCAGTTCACTCAAACTCATTTCCATCGAGTTGGTAATGCCATCCAGCCATCTCATCCTCTGTCATCCCCTTCTCCTCCTGGCCCCAATCCCTCCCAGCATCAGGGTATTTTCCAATGAGTCAACTCTTCGCATGAAGTGGCCAAAGTACTGGAGTTTCAGCTTCAACATCAGTCTTTCCAATAAACACCCAGGACTGATCTCCTTTAGAATAGACTGGTTGGATCTCCTTGTAGTCCAAGGGACTCTCAAGAGTCTTCTCCAACACCACAGTTCAAAAGCATCAATTCTTCGGTGCTCAGCTTTCTTCACAGTCCAACTCTCACATCCATACATGACCACTGGAAAAACCACAGTCTTGACTAGATGGATCTTTGTTGTCAAAGTAATATCTCCGCTTTTGAATATGCTGTCTAGGTTGGTCATAACTTTCCTTCCAAGGAGTAAGTATCTTTTAATTTCATGGCTACCATCACCATCTGTAGTGATTTTGGAGTCCCAAGAAATAAAGTCTGACACTTTTTCGACTGTTTCCCCATCTATTTGCCATGAAGTGATGGGACCAGATGCCATGATCTTAGTTTTCTGAATGTTGAGGTTTAAGCCAACTTTTTCACTCTCCTCTTTCACTTTCAACAAGAGGCTTTTTAGTTCCTCTTCACTTTCTGCCATGTGCTTTAGGAGCTCTCTAATGATTAGGACACTGGAATTATACCATCTACAGTTTTGTCATCCTGGGATGTTGCTACTTTGGCTGTTAAGGAGGTTGTCTGGTATTGAATGTGTAATTTATGAAGAAGCATATTTCCATCTTTAGTAGCTTCATGTCTCCAGCACCAGAAGCAAGCATCTTCATGGTGCCCTTATGTTCCAAGTTGGTCCTCAGCACGTCCTACATCCCTTGAACCCCTGCACTGCACTGATATTGACCACTAATGCTGCTTGGGCTCAGGCCACGTTGGTCTTGGGGTTTAGGATTTTCACAGCCACCATAGCTGACCCAGCAAGGGAAGATAAGGGTCCTGGCATATGGAAAGCCCTGAGGCAGTTCACTGTGACAAACAACTTACTTTTTCTTTACTGCAAATTCAGAATTCTTTATACAAAGTATCAATAATTTTCTAATTGCCAAATTCAGCTAACCTTTGCTGAACTGATCATACCCTATCTCTTTGCTGAGGTAGCTTCATAATACACTTTATATAATGCTTCTCTATGCTTGATATCTGAGGTTATTGATATTTCTTCCAGCAATCTTGATTCCAGCTTGTGTTTCTTCCAATCCAGTGTTTCTCATGATGTACTATGCATATAAGTTAAATAAGCAGGGTGACAATATACAGCTTTGACGTACTCCTTTTCCTATTTGGAACCGGTCTGTTGTTCCATGTCCAGTTCTAACTGTTGCTTCCTGACCTGCATATAGATTTCTCAAGAGGCAAGGTCAGGTGGTCTGTTATTCCCATCTCTCTCAGAATTTTCCACAGTTTACTGTGATCCACAAAGTCAAAGGCTTTGGCATAGTCAATAAAGCAGAAATAGATGTTTTTCTGGAACTCTCTTGCTTTTTCCATGATCCAGTGGATGTTGGCAATTTGATCTCTGGTTCCTCTGCCTTTTCTAAAACCAGCTTGAACATCAGGAAGTTCACGGTTCACGTATTGCTGAAGCCTGGCTTGGACAAATTTGAACATTACTTTACTAGCGTGTGAGATGAGTGCAATTGTGCAGTAGTTTGAGCATTCTTTGGCATTGCCTTTCTTTGGGATTGGAATGAAAACTGACCTTTTCCAGTCCTGTGGTCACTGCTAAGTTTTCCAAATTTTCTGGCATATTGAGTGCAGCACTTTCACAGCATCATCTTTCAGGATTTGAAATAGCTCAATTGGAATTCCATCACCTCCACTAGCTTTGTTCATAGTGATGCTTTCTAAGGCCCACTTGACTTCACATTCCAGAATGTCTGTCTCTAGAGGAGTAATCACACCATCGTGATTATCTGGGGCATGAAGATCTTTTTTGTACAGTTCTTCTGTGTATGTTTGCCACCTCTTCTTAATATCTTCTGCTTCTGTTAGATTCATACCATTTCTGTCCTTTATGGAGCCCATCTTTGCATGAAATGTTCCCTTGGTATCTCTAATTTTGTTGACAAGATCTCTAGTCTTTCCCATTCTTTTCTTTTCCTCTATTTCTTTGCATTGATCACTGAAGAAGGCTTTCTTATCTCTTCTTGCTATTCTCTGGAAATCTGCATTCAGATGCTTATATCATTCCTTTTCTCCTTTGCTTTTTGCTTCTCTTCTTTTCACAGCTATTTGTAAGGCCTCTCCAGACAACCATTTTGCATTTTTGCATTTATTTTCCATGGGGATGGTTTTGATCCCTGTCCCCTGTACAATGTCACGATACTCATTCCTCTTGATGAAAGTGAAAGTGGAGAGTGAAAAAAATTGGCTTAAAGCTCAACATTCAGAAAACGAAGAGCATAGCATCCAGTCCCATCACTTCGTGGGAAATAAATGGGAAAACAGTGGAAACAGTGTCAGACTTTATTATTTTGGGCTCCAAAATCACTGCAGATGGTGATTGCAGCCATGAAATTAAAAGACGCTTACTCCTTGGAAGAAAAGTTATGACCAACCTAGACAGCATATTCAAAAGCAGAGACATTACTTTGCCAACAAAAGTCCATCTAGTCAAGGCTATGGTTTTTCCAGTGGTCATGTATGGATGTGAGAGTTGGACTGTGAATAAAGCTCAGTGTCGAAGAATTGATGCTTTTGAACTGTGGTGTTGGAGAAGCCTCTTGAGAGTCCTTTGGACTGCAAGGAGATCCAACCAGTCCATTCTGAAGGAAATCAGCCCTGGGATTTCTTTGGAGGGAATGATGCTGAAGCTGAAACTCCAGTACTTTGGCCACCTCACACAAAGTGTTGACTCATAGGAAAAGAGTCTGATGCTGGGAGGGATTGGGGGCAGGAGGAGAAGGGGATGACAGGATGAGATGGCTGGATGGCATCACTGACTGGATGGATGTGAGTCTGAGTGAACTCCGGGAGTGGTGATGGACAGGGAGGCTAGCGTGCTGCAATTCATGGAGTAGCAAACAGTCGGACACGGCTGAGCTACTGAACTGAACTGAACTGATGCTTGATATCTTTATCCTCTGGTTCTACTCTCTGTGATGGTTCCTTCTCAATATCACCATTTGTCTCTGCTAGTACTTTTTATCTATGCAATCACATGCTGCTTATGTATTAGTTATTCTTAGAGGTGTATCTGCACCTTTTATTCTTCACCTTGCTTTCTAGGTATTCACATATATCTTGTGATGGGTCATATCTGTATTTTTTACAAGCTACTAAAATTTCTCCCTGACCTTACTGGGTATCACTATTCCCCACTCAACTTATATATGTTCTGTACATAGTGGCCATACTTCTTCTTTTTGATTGAATTCTCTGTTTTTTGCAATCTCTCAGTTCAGTTCAGTTCAGTCGTGTCCAACTCTTTGCAACCCCATGAACCACAGCAAGCCAAGCCTCCTTGTCCATCACTAACTCCTGGAGTCCACACAAACCCATGCCCATTGAGTCGGTGATGCCCTCCAACCATCTCATCCTCTGTCGTCCCCTTCTCCTCCTGCCCTCAATCTTTCCCAGCATCAGGGTCTTTTCCAATGAGTCAGCTCTTCGCATCAGGTGGCCAAAGTATCGGAGTTTCAGCTTCAACATCAGTCCTTCCAATGAATACCTAGGACCGATCTCTTTTAGGATGGGCTGGTTGGACCTCCTTGCAGTCCAAGGAACTCTCAAGAGTCTTCTCCAACACCACAGCTCAAAAGCATCAGTTCTTTTGCACTCAGTTGTGTTTATAGTCCAACTCTCACATCCATACATGATTACTGGAAAAACCATAGTCTTGACTAGATGGTCCTTTGTTGACAAAGTAATGTCTCTGCTTTTGAATATGCTGTCTAGGTTGGTCATAACTTTTCTTCCAAGGAGTAAGCGTCTTTTAATTTCATGGCTGCA
Source organism: Budorcas taxicolor (assembly GCF_023091745.1). Lineage (NCBI taxonomy): Eukaryota > Metazoa > Chordata > Mammalia > Artiodactyla > Bovidae > Budorcas > Budorcas taxicolor. The sequence continues at coordinate 59,357,338 of NC_068921.1, read as the reverse complement.
ATCACCATCTGCAGTGATTTTGGAGCCCAGAAAAATGAAGTCAGCCACTGTTTCCACTGTTTCCCCATCTATTTCCCATGAAGTGATGGGACCAGATGCCATGATCTTCGTTTTCTGAATGTTGAGTTTTAAGTCAACTTTTTCACTCTCCTCTTTCACTTTCATCAAGAGGCTTTTTAGTTCTTCACTTTCTGTCATAAAGCTGATGTCATCTGCACATCTGAGATTATTGATATTTTCCCCAGCAATCTTGATTCCACATTGTGCTTCCTCCAACCCAACGTTTTTCACGATGTACTCTGCATATAAGTTAAATAAGCAGGGTGACAATATACACCCTTAACTTACTCCTTTTCCTATAGTCTGTTGTTCCATGCCCAGTTCTAACTGTTGCTTCCTGAACTGCATACTGGTTTCTCAAGTTATGATTACCCAATTATGCAGATTATTTTACTCATGTCTGTAGTTTTAGGAACCATCTATTTTGTATACCTTGGCTACACCTGGGCAGGACAAACCCATTGACTTTCTGAAAATTCTCTACTTCAGTTTTTAGAGCCAAGATCCTTTCTCATTCCAGTAACAATTAATGAAAACTAATTCCCTAGAATTAGCCTACTTAGATAGATACTTGATTCTATTTTTCTTTCATGTAATACTAGATTTTCCTCTAAGAACCCATTTTATTCTCCTATCTTCCCTCCTTTATTTATGTATTTATTTTTACCATTTTTTATTGTTTATTTTTGGCCTGCTGAATGAAAACCTCTTTTTTAAAAAATGGACATTGCTATCAGATTCCAGAAGGAAAATTAAAAAAGTGAAAAACACTGACTGTTTAACTTCAATCATCTTTTTCTTTTCACTGATACCATCAGTTGTCCACTGTTTGATATCAGTAGGGTTTCCAATTATCTTACAACCATTGTTTAAAATATGTACAATGAAAAATACAGAAATATGTCAAGTGGTAGCACTAGGGTCAAGGGTATGATCAGAATCCCAAAGACAAGACACAATAGTTAAAATAATTAGCTGTGGCCATCCTAAGTCAGTTCATTTTTGAAACTTGAAACAGTTTCAAATGAGTTTAGGAAGAAAATATGAAGCAGCTATCCAAGGGTTACCAACTTGTACCTAACATCATTTTAAAAGACATTAAACCCATAAAACTAGTGGTTGACCCTCATAGAACATTCAAAATGATATTGAAATCTGAAGTACAGGTAAATAAATGTATTTTTCATACAGGTGACCATAAATTCTTCACATGCCTGATTTGAATTAAGTCTTAGTCAAAAATTGTTTTAATGTATCTTTTTCTTAAAATCAAATATCAGCCTCCACCAAAGAGCTGCTACATACAAACCAAGCACTTTGTTCTTCTGGGTACAATATCAATCTCAACTCTTAAAGGTAGCTTCTTGGCATACAATTTGCAACATATGTCAATATTTAACATCTATAACATAGAAATTTAACCTTGAATATTAAAGAGAAACACAGTAATCAGAAATAATGCAATGGTCTGGATTAGTGAGAAAACCATCATCATGATGAGTACTTCAGTATTAAGAGTTTGGTAAAAGAATTTAACCTTATACAAAAATGGAGGTGCTGGGAAGTGAAAGTGGTTATATGTAGGTGGAAGAGGCAATCAGAAAGGGTGAATCAGAGCCACTAAAGATTATGCTTGAATGACTGAAAAGTGGTTACATGGACATTTGAGGAGATAATGGAGAAAATAATACATGTCCATCTTCCTAAGAAAGGGTAAGCTCAAGAAGAGGGACTCTGTGCACCTAACACCCCTGCAGCTCCACAGCCAAGCATTTGGGGTATCTTAGGTCTTATTGGTCAACAGGACTAGAAGTTGGCAAGACAGTCTGAATGCAGAACAGAGGATGGCTGAGGTCCACCTTTGTGCCAGTCACCATATCTGAGTACAGTGACCTTGGTAGAAAAAATGGGTACAGCTTCAGTTTTGCCTTCCAAATCTCATGCAAAGACTTTTTAAGATCATTTGTAACTTGGAATCATAGAGGCAGAGAAAATCTGAGAAACGTAGTTTCCATCTTAACAAAATTGACCCTAGCAGTCCAGGAAATAGAACATGAATTAAGCTTAAAAAAAGACATTAGGGCACTCTGATGATCACTTATACTATTATTGAAATTGTAAACTTTTTCTAACCTTCTCTTCTTTACAATGCTGAGAAGAACAGTTTTGTAATAACACCAGGATAATTATACTAACAAGATTATATTCCTCTCCAGGTTCCTCATCAAATAGAGCTGTAACTTATATTTCCAAATTTAAATCAAAGAAATTAAAGTCTACAATTCAAGGTTCCAAAGCACAATTTTAAGTGTAGAATTCATGCTTAATAGCTTCAGAGTATAATGTTTAACCATGAGATTGTGGTGACCGTGGAACAGAAACTTCATCTGTCATGAGAAATTGTATCTGTTTTTTTCACTTGAGTATAAAATATTTGGTATGGGAATTTTCTCAGTTAATCTGTAAATTAGCTCATCAGACTTGTGTAGGTTCTCATCTGAATAGAGGCTATTTTGCCCCTTTCCTAGGACTGTATTAAAAAAAAAAAAAACAAAAAAAACCCTAGTCTCTAATAGAGAAAATTCAAACCCATGGCAAAGTTTGATTTTATTCCATATTGGTTTAGCTTAAAATTCATGACTGTAGACCTCAAATAGGAACTTGATGCTGCAGAGAAATCTTATATTTCTCTAGTATAATCATTTTCCACTCCTGAGATTGCTTTATATCTTTAGCTCTTTCTTCAATATCCAGTGGTTATACCTCCTCTCCTTACCTAAAGGCTTCATCTCAGATTGCTTGAGAAAATAAAAGTATTTGGGAGGAACTCTCTCAAGTTTTTTAATCTAAATCTCAGAGACAGCATCTGTCTGTAGTTATGTCCTTCCTGTTAAATGGGAGGATTATTTCAGCTCTCCTTAAAGTCCAAACAGTCCTCTTGCCCTCCAGACTTTAAAACTCTTCTAAATGCTTATTTTACGTCTATTTGTCATTTAAAATCGAACATGACCTCATTGGAACAGATTATTTCCTCCACCTATGCTTATTAATCTGCCAGTGTTTCTTGTTCTGAAGTTAGTACCACCATTTCTTCCCTTGTCCAAGCCAAAAACTTGGGAGTCATCCTTTGCCTGGTTCCCTATTTCCTACTCCAATGGTTGAATGTGGCTTTGAATATTATACAGCGTTTGGATCCTGTTATGTTCATTTATTTTGGCTAAGTCTATCATCACTGAACATTAGGCTTAGTCCCACAAACTAGCAAAAATTCATGGATATTAATATTCATAGGCTGTGAATCTGTATAATAATAACTGACTCCTGAATAATGATTGGATTAAAATCTCAGAGCTAAAGCATTTCCAGATGTATTAACCAGACTTATCTATTTTCTCATGGACACCTACAGGAATGCCTTAAGTGTTCCAGCTCTAGCAAGTGCCCATCTTCTTTTTGCCTACTTGATTTCATTCATTTCTATTAATACATTGGAGTAATACCTAAAACCTTGCTCCAGTTCACAGGACCCGAGATAGCCAGGTTGTGCAAATTAGTGTTTTCCTGGAAATGTTGGAAAACAGAACTAGAAAATAAGTCCAGTATCTCTCATGGTAGCTAAAACCCTGCATACAAAAATAAGAAACTGTCAGTATATATATATGTCTATATATATATAGACAGATAGACCAGATTAGACCAAGTGAAACAGAAAAGAAAACTTTAGGTTTTAAAAGAGAATGGAATTGAGCATTCTCACAAATGCAAGCAGAAACCAGGGAGGAGATGAGAAATCTGTTGACATATGAACCCCTGACTCCAACTTTTTCTGAGATCTAGCATGACTCCTGTCATTGAGCTCTGTGAGATCCCCCTGTATGTTACAACAAATTCTTTTTTAAACTGAGAGTAGCCCAACTAACTTTGTTACTTACATTCAGAAAAATGTTAACTATTACATGCTCTTTAGGTATTCCCTGAGTTATATTTCTAGACTAGTTTTTTTTGTTTGTTTTTTTGTTTGTTTGTTTGTTTGTTTCTGGGTACAATTTGGATCTCATGTCAGGTTGAAATAAATTTCCCTTCCTTGTTTGCTATGTGTTTTAGTGAAAAAAAAAAAAAATCTCATTTCTTATAATGGAGTCTATTGGTGATGGACAGGGAGGCCTGGCATGCTGCGATTCATGGGGTCTCAAAGAGTCAGACATGACTGAGAGACTGAACTGATTGCACTATTTATCATGACCTGTTATATTGTGATCACTTATGTGTGTTTATCTCCTACAAGACTAAGTCCCTTTCATGGAGGACAAGGCAGTATTTTATCCTTCATTGTATCAAAGCTAGTACCTAGAGTAGGGCTTGGCCCATACTGGTGGATTCAGAATAAAATATTTATTATGTGGTATGTTTTGAATATATAATTTTAATTACAGATACATTAAGGAGTGAAATGTTGGTATTGTTTCATTTAATCCAATGAAGTTTAGAATGTGTTCAATGAACAATGTAATATTATTTCCCAGAAAGTGACCTATATTCTGATCAGGTCACTGCTAAATGGCTTAAGAAGCCACTTATTAATGTGATTTCAATTTATGATTTTAAAAATAAGTCTGAGTATGTCTTCAACTATAGGCTACATTCCAAGTCTCATTGTAAGAAAGTGATTCATGTATGTCATGCTCTGTAATAATTTTCTTCAATTACTGAATGACTGCATTACAGTTGATCATGTGACCAGGCAGTTAATAAACTCCCTATTACTGGAAAATAACTAAAACTATATATTAATTAAAAATATCTCCATAATATGAGAAATTTTAATTTGGAGCAGTAATTATTTTCATCTCACAGATGATTATGTTTCTCCTTTTGTTGTGCTATTTGTCCACCCTTGGATTATGAGATTTAGCATTGTTTTAACAGTAAGATATGTCATCAGAATAAATGAGAGACCTCCTTGACAGAAATCCAAAAAATTCAACAATTTGGACCATGGAAGAAATGAGAAGTTAGGGTTAAGAAAGAAGTAGAATAATAGCAAATAATTATAAACATATTAAACTGGTCAAAGAATAATTCTGATATTTCAGCAACCAGTAGGAAAACAAAGACACAAAAAAAGAACGTTATACAACAACACTAGGTGTATGATTAAAGCACAAGGAAATAACCAGAAACCAGGGTCTCTCATCAAGAAGGGCTTCTCTGATGGATCAGCAAGTAAAGAATCTCCCTGCAATGCAAGAGACACAGAAGAGGCGGGTTGGAGCCCTGGGTTGAAAAGATCTTCTGGAGGAGGAAATTGCAACCCACTCCAGTCTTCTTGATTGAAAAAATCCCATGGACGAAAGAGCCTGGTGGGCGACAGTCCAAAATGTCGCGCAGAGTCTGACGCGACTGAACGACTAAGGAAGTAAGCAAGCTCATCAAAATAGTAGATCTACTTAATGTGTCTCCTTTTCCTCTTCAAATCTTACCTGTGGGAGAATCAGAGGGGCAAACAACAAAACACTGGAGTAAGTCTGTTATAGAAAGGAGAATAGAAGCCACAAGTCATCAGCAGACAAGATATCTTAGTACCTCATGAAGCATGGAAATCTGCCTCTGTATCAGTTTGTCTTGTGTACCTATCTGCCTTGATACACTACCATATCAAACTCATTTCAGTGGGAAACTAGGCTGATCTCTTGTTTGCCACCCAGCTGTATTGCTCAGCTATCTTTTCCCTTCTTCCTCTTCCTGACTCCACTGTCATCCTGTTTTTTTTCATGGCAATTCTACATCAACAAACTCAACAAGGGGGATTAGACAGTACTCCATTTATCTTTTTTTTAATTTATGGACACATACTTAAAAAATTATTAGTTTATAATTCTAAAAGAGAGCTTGAATTCTGATCATTTGTCTGGCCATTCATCTTAATTTTTCCTCTAATATTTGTCTACATTGTTCCTTTGGTCTGGTACATTTTGACACCAATTGTTGAGCTATTGACATTGATCTCTTTTCTTGTTTCTTGAACACTGTTCCTCAAAACTCCATGTATCAAGCTAATCCCTTCTAGTCTCAGCATGCTGTAAGATGGAGAGAGAGAGAGAGGGAGTGAGAAACGAGACAGGAGAGTTCTTTTCTTTCTCAGTTTGATGACTTTTGAGGGATTCTGACACTAGAGGATAGGGGTGTCACTGAAAATGGCCATATGAAATATATGAGAGTTGTCTGCAGGGTGTTTCATACACTTTATATTCCATTTTTAAATTATCAGCAAGGAGAGAAATGCATTACCCATGGAAAGAGTGGCTGTAATCACTATAAACAACAGATACAGCAGCAGTTATTTCTGGGAAATGAAATGGGAGGTGGTGAGCCATAGATTTTCATTTTTATTTTATATTCATCAGATCAGTTTAACTTGTGAGTTGTACACATAGGACAAAAGCATGTAGAATATTCATAATTAAAACTAAAAAAGAATTAACTAGAGAGTAATAGCAGGGGCAGGTGGACAAAGCAGGGTCAACACCAAAGTCTCCAGTAACAACGAAGAATTCATAATAGATGGAATTCCATCTATTCTTGCCTAGGAGGACATCAGTAGCAGATGTGGTTTCCCCTGGCTCAAAGACTAGTATGGCCATCACTTAACTAGGAACAGTACTAGAATGAGTGACTATAACTGGCAGGTGGAAACTGGTCAAAAGGAAGTAAGTTTTTCTGGGAGGCATAGACAGAAAATCCTCATGATATTTTGTAATTCCACAATAACTGTAAGGATGTTTTCTCACTATCACACGTTGTGTTCTTATATCTGAAGTCAGAAAATTGTGTTCCACCTCTCTTCAGATCTGGTCTCCATCACTTATTGTCTGTGTGAACTTGGGCACATTATTTCATCTCTACTGTCAACTTTCTCATAAGAAAATCCAGAAAAAGAAAAAAGAAAAAAACACACACACACTTAGCTTACACTGAGTAAATTAAATGAGACATTTTATGTTAATCACCAAGGATGTATACATATTCCAGAAGAAATTGTCATACTCTAAGGAGAGAAGTTAGAACTTCATTTAAATATCAACTCAATCATATATATTACAGAGTAAAATGAGTATGTATAAAAATATCAAACTGCTGGTGAAACATTTGTGATACAAATTCCAGTATATGTTTGCTGTGATCTACAAAAAATCAATTTAGTAAACTGTAGCATAAGTAGTGAACTCAATGCATTTTCTATTAGATGGTTTCACATATACCATCTGATTTAGAACACACAAAAAAGTGTGCTATTTTCAAAAGAACATGAAAATTAGAGCAGTAATATCACACAGTTAATGATTACAGAATCATGATTTAAAGCCAAATTTAGATTTTAATCCTAAACTCATGATTCTAAAATACCTATTGTAATAACTATAATATCCCACTACCACTCAGCAGGTGTATAGGAAAAGAGAAGTAAACTCCTTGACCTTCACCTGCATAATCAGATCCTTGTGAAGTGAAAGTGAAGTCGTTCAGTCGTATCCGACTCTTTGTGACCCCACAGACTGTAACCTACCAGGCTCCTCCATCCATGGGATTCTCCAGGCAAGAATACTGGAGTGGGTCACCATTTCCTTCTCCAGGGGATCTTCCCGACCCGGCGATTGAACTGGAGTCTCATGCCTTGCAGGCAGACGCTTTAACCTCTGAGCCACCAGGGAAGCAATCAGATCCCTATCCACCTCTAAATCAAAGTACTTCAATTTAATATTGCAGATGGCATCCAGATGAACAGGGCTCATTATGTTTTACCCTCTTTTCCTGTGGGATTGGATGGCATTTTGAAAGTTGGTGTGCCTCCCGATATCCTAGGTGATCTGCTATCTGACCACTATTTGCAATGAAAATAAAAGAAACAATGACATTGCCACACAACACTATACCACTTTCTTAGAATACATATTCACAATATCAGTGACTTCCTAGAACAGGTTTGTGATTTATTTGGAAAAAATTTTAAGATATACAGAAGATATCTCAATGTAGATATAAAAGGAACCAAAGATCAAATTGCCAACATCCACTGGATCATGGAAAAAGCAAGAGAGTTCCAGAAAAACATCTATTTCTGCTTAATTGACTATGCCAAAGCCTTTGACTGTGTGATTCACTATAAACTGTGGAAAATTCTGAAAGAGATGGGAATACCAGACCACCTGACCTGCCTCTTGAGAAACCTATATGCAGGTCAGGAAGCAACAGAACTGGACATGGAACAACAGACTGGTTCCAAATAGGAAAAGGAGTACGTCAAGGCTGTATATTGTCACCCTGCTTATTTAACTTATATACAGAGTACATCATGAGAAACGCTGGGCTGCAAGAAGCACAAGCTGGAATCAAGATTGCTGGGAGAAATATCAATAAACTCAGATATTCATATGATACCACCCTTATTGCAGAAAGTGAAGAGGAACTAAAAAGCCTCTTGATGAAAGTAAAAGAGGAGAGTGAAAAAGTTGGCTTAAAGCTCAACATTCAGAAAACGAAGATCATGGCATCTGGTCCCATCACTTCATGGGAAATAGATGGGGAAACAGTGGAAACAGTGTCAGACTTTGTTTATTTGGGCTCCAAAATCACTGCAGATGGTGACTGAAGCCTTGAAATTAAAAGACGGTTACTCCTTGGAAGAAAACTTATGACCAACCTAAATAGCATATTAAAAGCAGAGACATTACTATGCCAACAAAGGTCCGTCTAGTCAAGGCTATGGTTTTTCCAGTGTTCATGTATGGATGTGAGAGTGGACTGTGAAGAAAGCTGAGTGCTGAAGAATGGATGTGATTGAACTGTGGTGTTGGAGAAAACTCTTGAGAGCCCCTTGGACTACAAGGAGATCCGACCAGTCCATTCTGAAGGAAATCAGTCCTGGGATTTCTTTGGAGGGAATGATGCTGAAGCTGAAACTCCAGTACTTTGGGCACCTCATGCAAAGAGTTGACTCACTGGAAAAGACTCTGATGCTGGGAGGGATTGGGGGCACGAGGAGAAGGGGACGACGGAGGATGAGATGGCTGGATGGCATCACTGACACTCAATGGACGCGAGTCTAAGTGAACTCCAGGAGTTGGTGATGGACAGGGAGGCCTGGTATGCTGTGATTCATGGGGTCACAAAGAGTTGGACATGACTGAGCGACTTAACTGAACTGAACTGAACTATTCAAATAGGTACTTGTTTCAAATGGGAATTATTCAAAAAGACTATCTTTACAAAGAATAAAGTCTGTTGTAGTAAAAGGTCAATTAGATGCTATCTACTTATTTTTTACATGAAACAATAAGAGAATATATTTGATAATAATTGATCAAAACACTAGTTAAAAAATAACATTTATTTTCAAGTGTATCACCAAACTATTTCATAAACATTCCCTTTTGAATCCCATATATATGTAGAAGCATTTTACATTTTAAGTATAGCTATTTATTGCTTTGTGTTGGAGTTATAGACTTTTTTTGACAAATAAGTATTATTTCAGGTTTTAAGCATTACTTATTTTTCATCACACATACAATAGATATATCACAAATTTTAATAAAATTCATAAATATTTTGATTAAAAATTTATTTCTATTAAAACAGAGATATGATCTAAATGTATTCTGTCAAAATAGTGCCAAAGATATAATAGAAAACAGACACATAATACAATTTCAGATTTTAATGATTTTTATTTAATTTTTGAATAATGAGTAGAAACTACTTTGTATTTCTTGACCAAATAGTTTGTTTGGATTTTTCCATTAGATGTTATGGAAGACAAGAAAGAATTTTTTGACAAACCCAGTATATCTGTTTTTAAATTTAAAGCTAAAGTTACTGTAAGAAATATTCTATATAACATAATTATAAATTTTATGAATAGGCTAAAATATTATTGTCTAAATACAATTTTGTGTATGAATATAGCAACTTTTTACATGTATTTTAGCATGTCCGACTTCTTTTTTCTGTCTAATTTGGAAAATATTTGTACTTCTGCCTTGATGTAGACAACTAACATCATTTTTCTCAAAAATAATATCTTACTTAGAAAATGTAGTTATTCAAAAAGAAAAAATAAAATCTATATATATCTTAGAACAAGACATAAAAATAAGCAAAAATAAAGATATTAAATCAATAACACAAAAATCTCCATTATATGATTTTTTCTATAATTTTGTTTATTTTTGTAATTTGCTAATGATTATTTTATAAGTCCTATTTGTATGGAGAAAGAACTGATAAACTATGTTAAACTTATTTATCAATATTCACACATATTTAAAGCAAAATGGCTGTCAGTCAAATAAAGCATTTGTTAACAGAAATGTTAACCATGTTAAAGAATTTTTACAATGTAGATTTTTCAGATTATTAGAGGAGCAACCAGATTTGCTTATGAAACTTAAAATACCATACAGAATTAGTCTATTTTACAGATCTCTCTATATATATACAGTTCTTCTAGATCACATAAAAGAAGGGGCATTTTTCTGTGGTTGTGGTCTGTCAACAATCATGCTTCAGTGTGTTTTTTTTCAGGTCCCTAGGAGGGAGTATTATCACTTCTGTAGACAATGATTAGAAAAAGGAAGAAAAGAATCATGATTATTGTGTGCCAAAATTGACTCTGCTGTTAAGAAGATTTTATAAGCCCTGTACTACTTCACTGGGCATAGGTAAGATGAAATTGACAAGCTAATAGATGATAGGTTGATGAAGAATTCTTTTATTAATCTATTAAAATAACCCAAAGAGTTCCTGCTGGGTTCTATAATAGTAAAATAAAATAAAATTAAATCCTATAAAATTATGGCATAAGTCCTAAGGGGAGGGAAGATATGTATATACAGAATAGACAGTAACATAATTATGTTGGATAATATTACATGGTGAAGGAAAATAAAAATCAAGAATACCACTTTATATTTAATTTTCCTTGGGCAAACAATGGTCCTTCAAATAGCCCATTAATAAAACATTATCTGACAGCATAAAATGGAAAATAACATATTAAAAACAAAATATTTAATTGACTTTGTATTAAATTATTAACTATATGATTCCTTATTTCTTTGAACCAAAATATTTTCTTTTGTCTAAATATATGTAATATAAATATACACTTAGGAATGACTCAGACTTAGTATGTTAACAAGTTTGTTTGTTTTTTTTTGTTAACAAGTTTTAAACTAACACATACTCCAAAATTTCCAATCTGTTTAGGATTACTTGTGTGTGTGTGCATGTGTGTGTGTGTGTGTGTGCATACAGGAATTAATTATATAATAATGATAAAATATAAAACAATACAGACATTTTATAGCATTTGTAAATTGTTTAAAAGCTATAACTCTTTATATGTATTTCTCCTTATTGATATTTAAATGGATAGATTAAAAAAGGATATATAATAACATGATAAGAATTATTGGATTCACCTTTAATTTCAATTTGAAATTGGTAATTTTATTCTGTAGATTTGTATTATACTGTTCAAGTTATTTTTTGAAAGAAAAAATTCACTTTAAATATTGCATTTTAGTTTATTTTACCAGTGAACTATTCACTAATACAGTTAATTCTGATAACCCAGTGTACCAGAGTCTCTGTGATATAATGGGCTAAATAAGATCTATAATATTCAAACATTGCTCAGAAGTTTCTTCAGATTTCTAAAATGGAAAACTTCTTTGAATATTAATACTCTAATTGATGTGTCATGAATATATCTAAGTGACCTTTCATCTTCTCTTGTTAGGTTTCATATGTGATGTATATATGGGATAAAATAGAATGTGTTTTAATATGAACATTTTCCCAGTGGGAAGGAAAAAATGCTCATACTTTGGTAATTTTCCAAAAAATGTATCAATTAAAAAAACATTCACTTGAAAAAATATGCACAGATTTATTTTATAATTTATCCTCTAATGTCCTAGCTTTACTAGTTAAGTTTAAATAGATATAATTTTAAAAATGAAAATTAAAATTGATAGATAGCTATAATCTTATAGAAAATTACAAAAGAACCCAATTAAACTGGTAAGAATATCAGAAGTTACATATTATTAAAATCATTTCAGGCATCCTTATTTATTTCTCATACCATGTAGTACTCCAAATATTTTAATTTGCTTTTTGTCATTCTTCAATTATTTTAAAATGATAGCTAGAGAAAAAATATAGACACCACATCCTGACCTTTTCAGTTTTAAACAGTAATCAGTATTCATCCAGAGTGCTCTGTTTAACCTCTACTCATCACTCAGATAATTTCTTTCAATGAAAATTAATTCTAGAAGCAGAGTCAAGAATAAGGTTAAATATATATATATATAATAACTTTGTACTTGACCATGAAACTAATAACATAAAGTTATTTTTCATTGTATGTTTGTATGTACAGTTGACAGAATTTATGTGATATCTTTTTAGATATACAAATATATGACTAATTCTCATATATTTCCCAAATTTGCTTGCTTGTTTATGGTATTATTTTAATGAAGAATCATTATTGTTTTTGTTCAATAGCTCAGGCATGTCTAACTCTTTGCAAACCAATGGGCTGTAGCACACCAGGCTTCCCTATCTTTCACCATCTCCTGGAGCTTCCTCAAACTCATATCCATTGAGTCGGTGATGCCATCCAACCATTTTGTCCTCTATTGTCCCCTTCTTCTCCTGCCTTCAATCTTTCTCAGCTAAATGGTATTTTTCTAATGAGTCAGCTCTTCGCATCAGTTGGCCAAAGTATTTGAGCTTTAGCATCAGTCCTTCCAATGAATATTCAGGACTGATTTCCTTTAGGATTGACAGATTCAATGTCCTTGCTGCCCAGGGGGCTCTCGAGTCTTCTGCAACACCACAGTTCAAAAGCACATATTCTTCAGCACTCAGCTTTCTTTGTGGTCCAACTCTTACATCCATACATGACTACTGGAAACATCATAGCTTTGACTAGTCAGACCTTTGTCAGCAAAGTAATGTCTCTGCCTTTTAATATGCTGTCTAGGTTGATCATAGCTTTTCTTCCAGGTAGAAGGCAATGGCACCGCAATCCAGTACTCTCGCCTGGAAAAGTCAATGGACGGAGGAGCCTGGTAGGCTGCAGTCTATGGGGTCGCTGTGAGTCGGACATGACTGAGAGACTTCACTTTCACTTTTCACTTTCATGCAGTGGAGAAGGAAACGGCAACCCACTCCAGTGTTCTTGCCTGTAGAATCCCAGGGACGGTGGAGCCTGGTGGACTGCTGTCTATGGGATCGCACAGAGTCGGACACAATCGAAGCGACTTAGCAGCAGCAGCAGCAACAGCAGCAGCAGCAAAGGTCTTGTGATTTCATGGTTGCAGTCACCATCTGCAGTGATTTTGAAGCCCAAGAAAATAAAGTCTGTCACCATTTCCATTGTTTCCCCATCTATTTTCTATGAAGTGATGGGACCATATGCCATGATCTTCATTTTTTGAAGGTTGAGTTTTAAACTAGCTTTTTCACCCTCCTCTTTCACTTTCATCAAGAGGCTCTTCAGTTCCTCTTTGCTTTCTGCCATAAGGGCGGTGTTATCTGCATAACTGAGGTTATTTATATCTCCTGATAATCTTGATTGCAGCTTGTACTTCATCCGGCCCAGCATTTCATATGATGTACTCTGCATAAAAGTTAAAAGGGTGACAATATAAATCTTGAGATACTCCTTTCCCAAATTGGAACCAGTCATTGTTTCGTGTCCAATTCTAACTGTTGCTTCCTGACCTGCATACAGATTTCTCAGGGGGCAGATCAGGTAGTCTGGTATTCCCATCACTTTAAGAATTTTTCACAGTTTGTTGTGATCCACACAGTCAAGGCTTTGGCATAGTCAGTGAAGCAGAAGTAAATATTTTTCTGCAATTCTCTTGCTTTTTCTGGGCTTCCCTTGTGGCTCAGCTGGTAAAGAATCTGCCTCAATGCCAGAGACCTGGGTTTAATCCCAGTATGGGAAGATTCACTGGAGAAGGGAAAGGCTACCAACTCCAGAATTCTCACCTGGAGAATTCCATGGACTGTATAATCCATGGGGTGACAAAGAGTTAGACACGACTGAGTGACTCTCACTTTCACACTTGCTTTTTTTATGATCCAATGGATTCTGGCAATTTGATCTCTGCTTCCTCTGTCTATTCTTAACCCAGCTTGAATATCTGGAAGTTCTCGGTTCACATACTGTTGAAGCATCATTTACAGAATTTTGAGCATTACTTTGCTAGTGTGTGAGATGAGTGCAATCATGCAGTAGTTTGAACATTCTTTGGCATTGCCTTTCTTTGGGATTGGAATGAAAGCTCACCTTTCCAGTCCTGTGGCCACTGCTGAGTTTTACAGATTTGCTGACATATTGAGTGCAGCACATTCACAGCATCATCTTTGAGGATCTGAAAAGGCTCAGCTGGAATTCTATCACCTCCAGAGGCTTTGTTTGTAGTGATGCTTCCTCTAGTCTACTTGACTTCATACTCCAGGTTGTCTGGCTCTAAGTGAATAATCACACCATCATGGTTTTCTGGGTTATTAAGATCTTTTTTGTATAGTTCTTCTGTGTATTCTTGCCACTATTTCTTAATATCTTCTGCTTCTGTTAGGTCCATAGCATTTCCGTCCCTTATTGTGTTCATCTTTGCATGAAATGTTCCCTTGGTATCTCTAATTTTCTTGAAGAGGTCTCTTTCTCATTCTATTGTTTTCCTCTATTTCTTTGCACTGAACACTTGGCTTTTTTACCTCTCCTTGCTATTCTTTGGAACTCTGCATTCAGATGGGTATATCTTTCCTTTGCCTTTCACTTCTCTTCTTTCCTCAGCTTTGTAAGGCCTCCTTAGGCAACCAATTTGCCTTTTTGCATGAAGAATCATTTTACCCAACTATAATTATAACAATGAAATAAGAATATCCCATAACTTAAATTTACTTATTACATGTATTCAGTAAGAGATAAATTATCAGAAATAGTAGCATAAATTAGAACATTGTTAGTATGTTATGTTCTAACATATGGTGGATGTGAAAGAGAAAATTGTTAACAGGTCGAAGAAAGTCATCTTGTCTTCGTGGAGCCATTACCCCAGGACCCGTTCATTTCTATGTTATAGCTGTAAGTACTTCAGAAAACTCTGTGTTTAAGTGGTTATAAGAGAAATCAGCCTACTAAAGAATCACCACATATTCTGTTGAATTCATGTTAGAGACTAGAGGGGTAAGCAATGCCACATCTCAGGACAAAGTATTCTCAGGGAAAGAAATTTCCACATTTCAACATAAGCATCTTCATATTTTATAAAATCTTCTACTGCAGGGCTTCTCACACTATGTGAATATTAATCACTTAGAGGATCTTATTAAAACAAAGATTCTGATTCAGAAAGCTGGGGTGTGTTCTGAAATTCCACATTTCTGACATCTTATTATAATAACAATGCTGTATATTATGAATTTCATTATTTCTAAATAGCTTCCTGGTTTGACTCTCTCAACATTATAAAAATAAATATTTTCTTGTAAGTTGGAAGATAGAAATACTTTAAGATTTGTATTTTCAGAGTTTTATTCAAAATATTTTTTCTCTGTTTCCTGGTTTAGTAACTTATTTACTCTGTATAATCATAGAGATGTGAAGTCATTCTCTGAATTCCAGAAAACAGTATCAAAAAATCTTACATTGGAAAATTATGGTGGGAAAACCATTAGATTAATTCTGGGAAGGCAAAAAGGAAAGAGTAGAGGAAACAAATTGCAAATCTTCTCATCTTAGTCAGTTCAACACTGTTCTCTTTAAATATATATTTCATGAACATTCAACTTGATTCTGTTTGAGAATGAGGTTGGGATAACTTGGCATTTCACACACTTAATTTCACAATAACCGTGCAAGAGTTTTTAGAAGGAAAAAAAATGCAGTTCAGAGAGGTTATGTTACTTGAGCAAGCTAAAAATTGAAAAAACTATCATCTGAAGCCAAGTCTTTTGGCTTTAAAATGTATATATTGTCTCCATGGCTCTATTTTGGATGACAGAATGATCAGTGCCTCCAAGATAAACGTTGCCTGTTTGACAGCCTTGACCAGGGCACTTTTTTTTGGAACATCAAAGACAATACTTTCATAGCAGTCCTAGGCTTTGTTCACCTCTTTTAGATACAAGGGACCATACAGAGTACAAACCCAATGGAAGTCTATTTGAATGCAATGAAAGGCATTCCTCATCTGGAGTTCACTTAAGCTTTATAAGATGGGAATACAAAGGGAGAAAGGAGCTAAACCATGATAGATTTTCCCTTTTTTTGCTTAAATTTCTGACTGTAAAATCTGCTGTTGGAAGGTGATAATTACCCATCAATAAAGGAAGGGAATCGAAACAGAGTAGAATTACATTGATATCAATACAGTTATAATCTATGAAATGGACGTGTGTGTGTGGATGCTAAATTGCTTCAGTCGTGTCTGACTCTGTGTGACCCTATTAGGCTCCTCTGTCCATGAAATTCTCAGGCAAGAATACTGAAGTGTGTTGTCAGGCCCTCCTTCAGGGGATCTTCTGGACCCAAGGAAAAAACCCACGTCTCCTGCATCTCTTGCACTGCAGGCTGATTCTTTACCACTGAGCCACCAGGGAAGCCTACAAAATGGATAGTGATGAGTTAGTAACAAAATGCTTAATTAACTGTTGGAGGTATTATTAGGACTTGTTAATTGTATCTGTCAACTTGACTGGATCACAGTGTGCCCTGATACTTGGTCAAAGGTGATTCTGACTGTGGCTATATGACTGTTTCTAGATGAGTTTAACATTTGATTCAGAAGGCTGAGTAAAGCAGGTTGCCTTCCCTAATGTAAGGACCTCATCCTATCTATTGGAGGCCTGTATAGAACAAAAACAGATGAGTATGGGAAATTTTACTTTCTTCCTGTCTTCAAGCTTGGCCATCAGTCTTCTCCTGCCTTTGGACTCAGAATTATCCTGGCACTTGCTGAAACAGCTTTCAAGTCTTTGAACTTGAACTGAAACTATACCTACCAACTACAGGTTGTGAGATTTCTCAGCTTCCTTAATAGATAGATGGATAGACACATAGAGATCTCCTACTGGTTCTGTTTTTCTGGAGACCACAAACTAATACAGCTTGTTTCTATGTTGACAATTTCAGTGCAATGCTTATGTAAAGGGGCACACATGGAAATTTAGGCTTGCTTCATTTTACTTCAGTCTTTGCATTATTAAATTCTTTAGATTTTCAAGGAGACTGGAATATTTGTATGGCTCTTAATGACTTAATTGAAAATGATGGTTTGAATATATTATTTGAAGAATGCAGAGTACTTATATACATTAGCATGTATGGTTCCACTAATAGTTACTTAGGCAACCCTCTTCCTAACTCTCATTTAGTAGCTGTCACATCCTATGGTGACTTAAGGTAATCAAGATTAGGAAACACAATGGTTCACACATTCATAGAAGTTGTGATTGATACCATGAGACCTGCAGGAATTAAGGGAACAGGCTATACACCATCTGTACACTAACTAAAAATGAAGAGTACAGATAA
The DNA here is from genome assembly GCF_023091745.1 of Budorcas taxicolor. Taxonomy (NCBI): domain Eukaryota; kingdom Metazoa; phylum Chordata; class Mammalia; order Artiodactyla; family Bovidae; genus Budorcas; species Budorcas taxicolor. The sequence goes on along the minus strand of NC_068921.1, from coordinate 59,339,652 downwards.
AATATGATAAGGCAAAAACTTTTTCTCCTACTCCCAGATTTTTTAAGCTATTCCTAGTTTAAATATTCTGCTGTCATCTACTCTACATTTGTAAAATTTTAGGTGAAAATATCAGAAAACAAGGTTCAGTTCAGTTCAGTTCAGTTGCTTAGTCGTGTCCAACTCTTTTTGACCACAAGAATCACAGCACGCCTGGCCTACCTGTCCATCACCAACTCCTGGAGTTTACCCAAACTCATGTCCATCGAATTGGTGATGCCATCCAGCCATTTCATCCTCTGTCATCCACTTCTCCTCCTGCACCCAATCCCTCCCAGCATCAGGGTCTTTTCCAATGAGTCAACTCTTCTCATGAGGTGGCCAAAGTATTGGAGTTTCAGACTCAGCATCAGTCTTTCCAATGAACACCCAGGACTCATCTCCTTTAGGATGGACTGGTTGGATCTCCTTGCAGTCCAAGGGACTCGCAAGAGTCTTCTTCAACACTACAGTTCAAAGGATCAAGTCTTTGGTGCTCAGCTTTCTTTATAGTCCAACTCTCACATCCATACATGACCACTGGAAAAACCATAGCATTGACTGGACGGACCTTTGTTGGCAAAGTAATGTCTCTGCTTTTTAATATGCTATCCAGGTTGGTCATAACTTTCCTTCCAAGGAGTAAGTGTCTTTTAACTTCATGGCTGCAATCCCCATCTGCAGTGATTTTGGAGCCCCCAAAAATAAAATCTGTCACTGTTTCCACTGTTTCCCCATCTATTTCCCATGAAGCAATGGGACCAGATGCCATGATCTTAGTTTTCTGAATGTTGAGGTTTAAGCCAACTTTTTCACTCTCCTCTTTCACTTTCATCAACAAGCTCTTTAGTTCTTCTTCACTTTCTGCCATAAGGGTGGTGTCATCTGCATATCTGAGGTTATTGATATTTCTCCTGGCAATCTTGATTCCAGCTTGTACTTCCTCCAGCCCAGCATTTCTCATGATGTACTCTGCATATAAGTTAAATAAGCAGGTCAGAAAGCCAAAAAAATGACTTCTATCATCAATTTTAGCTTATCATTTTTTTTTTTTTTTCTGGCTGTACCACTTGGCATGCAGGATCTTAGTTCCTTGACTTGGAATCAAACCTGTTCTGCATGCAATGGAAACACAGAGTCCTAACCACTCAATTGCCAAGGAATTCCTTGAGCTTACTGACTTATACTTATAAAGTTTTAACATTCTAAGAGATGCAGTTCATCTCATGAGCACTGAATGGTTATCAAAAATGCCCAGACTTTAATAAAATTTTCATATTGCCACAGCTTCCCCCTTGTCTCAGATGGTAAAGAATCTGCGTGCTAATGCAGGAGACTTGGGTTTGATCCCTTCAGTCAAGAAGATTCCCCTGGAGAAGGGCATGGCAACCCCTCCATTATTTTTGCCTGGAGAATTCTGTGGACAGAGGAGCCTGTTGGGCCACAGTTCATGGGATCGCAAAGAGTCAGACACAAAGAGTGAGTAATACACACATGCATAGAAAAAAATAAAGGCTAATCATTGTAAAATAAGAAAGAAAAGGTCTGTTAGATGAGAAAATGCATAATCAATTTAGGAATAAAGAGTTTAAATTTGAGGAACTGTTTTAAAATATTAATTAATTCTGTGTATCCTAGAAAAAATATTTATTGTATTTAATATTGCTTCCTCTGTTTGCCAGAATTAGTTATCAGCACTTGGAATTGCCATTGACAAATGTCCAGCTTCCAATACTCCCCTTATTGTCTTATAGCTCCTTTGCTTCTTCAGTCATCCTATGCATTCTTTGTAGGAAATCCAATCTCTAGAATTGTATTGCTGGGGAACAAGAAAGAAATGGGACAACAGGAACACCACTGCAGCTGAAATACAGATTTAGGGCTTTGGCCATCATCATTAAGCAATCACATGGTACCATTCACACAAAGCTAGAGAGCAAGAAGTCCAGCCACTGCTAGCATTCTGTTCTGCCAGAATCTGCTAATATATCTAAGATAGAGTCTTCATAATCTCATGCAAGTACCTGAAAGATACGAAAGAGTTCACTCCCAGAACCCTAGTAACAAGGATGTGTGGGAAGTATGAATTATCTGCTTTCCTTCATCTTCAAAGTGGAATGCAATTTGAGAGACAAGCCATCATTCTGCACACCCTTGGTCAGAAAGTCAAGGGAAGTGTATGAGGAACAAAGATTTTTTAAAAAGTGCCTGAACAAAATATATTTAACATAGAAATTTTCACAAAGTGATCAAGATGTACCTGTTTTGAACAATTAATTTGAGGTAGGATTATTTTTAAGATACTTTAACAGTTTTATAAATTAATATCATTAGGTAACATAAAACACAAACAACTTGCAGTCAATCATTTTTATCTTCAAGTAACATGACAGGCAGATATTTTCATTCTAATGCTGTGTATTATACCATATGAAATCTCACTCCACTTTAGTCTTCACAGCATATAATTAATGTGACTAAATTGAAAAAAAAAATCACATTAATGTGTCACACTTCCAAACAATGGTGTTAGATGGCACTGTTAAAGTACTGTTTTTAAATATCCAGCTTCAGTGTTCCCAAAATATAATTATATTGGGAAAAAAATAACACAGGGAAAACAAAAGTGAAATAATAAGTAAAAATACAACAGAAACACTAATATATTTTGACCCTGAGCTGTTGTTGTTGTTCAGTTGCTAAGTCATGTCTGACTCATTGCAACCCCATGGATTGCAGCACACCAAGCTTCCCTGTCCTTCACTATCTCCAGGAATTTGCTCAAATTCCTGTCCATTAAGTGGCTGATGCTATCCAACCATTTCATCCTTTGTCCTTCCTTCTCCACAGTCTTTCCCAGTATCAGAGTCTTTTCCAGTGAGTCAGCTCTTTGAATCAGCTAGCTAAAGTATTGGAGCTTGAGCTTCAGCTTCAGCATCAGTCTTTCCAGTGAATATTCAGGGTCGATTTCCTTCAGGATTGACAGATTTGATCTCCTTGCTGTCCAAGGGATTCTCAAGAGTCTTTTCCAGCACCACAATTCAAAAGCATCAGTTCTTCAGTGCCCGGCCTTCTTAATGGTCTAACTCTCTCATCTGTACATGACTACTGGAAAAACTATAGCTCTGACTATAGGGACCTTTGTCATCAAAGTGATGTCTTTGCTTTTTAATACATTCTCCAGGTTTCTGATAGCTTTCCTTCCAAGCAGCAAAGTGTCTTGTAATTTCATGGCAGCAGTCACACTGTTTAGTGATTTTGGAGCCCAAGAAAATAAGATCTATTACTGCTTCTACTTTTCCTGTTCTATTTGCCATGAAGTGATGGGACTGGATGCCATGATCTTTGTTTTTTGAATGTTAAGATTTAAGACAGCTTTTTCACTCTCCTCTTTCTCTCTTATTAAGAGGTTCTTCACTTTCTGCCATTAGAGTGGTATTATCTGCATATCTGAGGTTGTTGATAATTCTCCTCACAATCTTGATTCCAGCTTGTGATTCATCTAGCCAGGCATTCTGCAAAATATAATCTGCATATAAGTTAAATAAGCAGGGTGACATTATACAGCCTTGTCATACTCCTTGCCCCATTTTGGACCAATCTGTTGTTCCATGTCTGGTTTAAATTGTTATTTTGACTTGTGTACAGATTTTTCAGGATCTAGGTCAGGTGGTCTTTGTTCCCATCTCTTTAAGAATTTTCCACTGTTTGCTGTGATCCACACAGTCAAAGGCTTTAGCATAGTCAATGAAGCAGAATGGGCTATTATGATTCTTTACCATCTGAGCCACCAGGGAATCACTAGTCTATGGCAACCATTAATTTATTTTCTGTCTCTAGAAATATGTCTGTTATGGACATCTCATATCAATGTAATCAGGCAATATATGTTGGTATATAACTGATTGCTTGCACTAGTAGGACACGACTGAGCGACTTCACTTTCACTTGTCACTTTCATGCATTGGAGAAAGAAATGGCAACCCACTCCAGTGTTCTTGCCTGGAGAATCCCAGGGACAGGGGAGCCTGGTGGGCTGCCATCTATGGGGTCGCACAGAGCTGGACACAACTGAAGTGACTTAGCAGCAGCAGCATATAGTTGTAACTGACTGCTTACCCTTAGTATTATGTTTTCATGTTTGTATGGCTATATCAAATATCAATCCATTCTCTGATGAATATATGAGTTTTTTCCACTTTGGGCTATTATAAGTAACGGTGTGGTGAATATTCATAGATAACGTTTGGCCTGAACATAACTTTTTAATTCTTCATATCCATAGAAATCAAAGTCACCACTTCAAAAATTGAAGTTTTTACCAGAGTGACTGCAGCATATTATATTCCAGCAATGTACAAGTGTTCCAGTTTCTCTGTGTGCCCAAAAAGTCTTTTTACTGTCTGGCTTTTTTACTATAGCCATTCTAGAGGGTATAAAATGTGATTTATTGTGATTTTAATTTTAAATTCTCTGATAGCTAATCATATTGACTGTCTTATCATGTGTTTCTTTGCCATTCTAATTCTACTTTGAAGAAATGTCTATTCAGAGTCTCTGCCTATTTTTAAATTTGGATATTTGTCTTTTTTTTAATCAGCTGTAAGTTTTTTATATATCAACAATAAAAATTTCTTATCAGGTATATTATTTGCAAGTATTTCCTCCCTTGCTTTGTGTTGAAAAGTCTTTGATTCAATATTACTCTCAAGATTTGTGAGGAGATAGCTACAAACTATACCAGGGTTTTTAAATTAAATTTTTTTTTGAAGTATAGGTGACAATGACATTGTGTTACTTTCAGGTGTACAGCAAAGTGATTTATATATATATGTATATATATACACACATATATATATGTATATATATACACACATATATATATGTATATATAATCAGATGATTTTTTCATATAGGCTAGTTCAAAGATTGAGTATAGTTCCCTGTGCTATAGAGTAAGTCCTTGCTGTTAATCTGTTTTATATATAGTAGTATATATCTGTTACTTCCAAATTTCTGATTTATCCCTTCCCTCCACCCTCTAAACTCTGATAGCCATAAGTTTGTTTTCTATGCCTGTGAGCTTATTTCTGCTTTGTAAATAACTCCATTTGTATAATTTTTATATTCCACATGCAAATTATATCATATGGTAATTCTCTTTGTCTGACTTACTTCACTTAGTAAGATAATGTCTAAGTCCATCCATCTTGCTGCAAATGGCATTGTTTTATTCTTTTTAGGGCTGAGTAATATTCCATTCATATTCTATGAATATATAACCCATTTTATTTATCCATTCATCTGTCAATGAACATTTAGTTTGTCTCCATATCTTAGCTATTATAAATAATGCTATAATGAGCATTGAGGTACATGTATCTTTTAGAATTATTGTTTCTTCCAGATGTATGCCAAGGAGAAAGATTGTGAGATCATTGCTTGCTAAGTTGCTAAGTCACTTCAGTCGTGCCCGACTCTGTGTGACCCCATAGATGGCAGCCCACCAGGCTCCCCCGTCCCTGGGATTCTCCAGGCAAGAACACTGGAGTGGATTGCCATTTCCTTTTCCAATGCGTGAAAGCAAAAAGTAAAAGTGAAGTCGCTCCTCATGTCCAACTTGGTGACCCCACGGACTGCAGCCTACCAGGCTCCTCCATCCATGGGATTTTCCAGGCAAGAGTACTGGAGTGGGTTGCCATTGCCTTCTCTGAGTGAGATCATATGGTAGCCCTATTTTTAATATTTTAAGGAACCTCCCTGTTCTCCAGAGTGGCTGTATCAATTTATATTCCCACCAACTGTGTGGGAGGCTTCTTTTTCCACACCCTCTCTAGCATTTATTATTTGCAGACTTTTTGATTACGTTCATCCTGACTGATATGAGGTGATATCTTCTTGTAATTTTGATTTTTATTTCTCTAGTATTTAGCGAAGTTGAGCATTTTTCATGTGCTTTTTGGCCATTGTATATCTTCCTTGGAGAAAGCAGATATTTAGGTATTCTGTCCACTTTTTACTTTTTTTTTTATATTGAGCTGTGTGAGCTGTTTGTATATTTTAGAGATTAATTCCTTGTCAGTTGCATCATTACAAATTATTTTCTCCCATTATATAGTCTTTTTTTTATGGTTTCCCATATATTTTTATCTCACCCTATCTTCAAAGAAACTTCTTTAATTTATACTTTGAGATTTTTTTTTTTGAGGAATTGCTTTTTTAATTTAATTTTATTTTTTGCAGCAACTGCAATATTTTTGATACTCAAAGTTTTAGTTTCAAAGAAAATTTTTCTCTGTTTTTATCTTCTTACATTCTTTTATTTAGGTGGTGATTTCATTGCAAAAATCATTGATTTCAATATCATTATATTCATATTCCACCACCTTAGATAGTCTTTGAACTATACTGAGAATTATTGAAATAGAAGCTTTGGTTTATTGTTTTCTTTCCCCTCTTGAGAATTATACATACATAAAATAAAGTTTTTTTAAAATTTGAAATAGCATAAGGCCATCTAGGTGTAGAAAAAATCTGTTCGGTAAGCATTTTCAGCAAAAATTGAATAACTGACTTATTGATATTGGTGTCAGAATATATGATTTCTATTTCAGAACTTTTACAGTACTGAAATAAATGTATAATAAAGGTTTACTGAAGGATTACTCTTTCTGTATTTCACTGCTTCCTTTGCCTATAATCTTGTTCAACCAACTGGTAGATGATACACTGTTCCATCTGGGAAATGGGGATGAATGAGAAACATGAAATAATGGGAGAGGCTTGGGGAGTTTTGGCAGACTAAGGGTGATCTTTCAGAAAAGGAGAGGCAAGAAAAAGAAAGAGCAAATAAGGGTGATTCTCTGGGGAAAATATTAATTGAGATATTCAAATTAAACAAATGAATACCACCATGATAAAGTTCACGAGCCACAGTTCAGAAAATAATCTATCATAAATTTTCAAATAAAATTTCTCTGAAGATTCAATAAAATGATAAAAGAACATAATGTTTCCAAATATTTATTAACATTACATGAAGGCATGCATGCTCAGTTGCTTCAGTCACATCCAATTCTTTGCGACCCTATTGACTGTAGCCCACCAGGCTCCTCTATCAATGGGATTATCCAGGTAAGAATCCTAGAGTGGGTTGCCATATTATCCTCTAGATTGTCCCAACACGGGGATTGTACCCACACCTCCTGTGTTGCAGGTGGATTCTTTACTGCTGAGCCACTAGAGAAGCCCCTTTGAAAATTACACATATATATCAAATCAAGCTGGAATCAAGACTACAGGTAGAAATATCAACAGCCTCAATATGCAAATGATACCACTCTAATGACAAAGAGTGAAGAGAAGCTAAAGAGCCTCTTGAGAAGGGTAAAAGAGGAGAGTGAAAAGACTGGCTTGAAATTCAACATTAAAAAACTAAGATCATGGCATCCAGCTCCATTGCTGTTACTGCTGCTAAGTCGCTTCAGTCGTGTCTGACTCTGTGCAATCCCCCAGATGGCAGCCCACCAAGCTCCCCCATCCCTGGGATTCTCCAGGCAAGAATACTGGACTGGGTTGCCACAGACCCATTACTTAATGGCAAATAAAAAGGGAAAAAGAGCAGAAGCAGTGACAGATTTTATTTTCCTGGGCTCCAAAATCAAGTGTGGATAACGACTGCAGCCATGAAATTAAAAGATCCATGCTCCTGGGAAGGAAAGCTATGGCAAACCTAGACAGCATATTAAAAAGCAGAGACATCATTTTGCTGACAAAGATCTACATAGTCAAAGCTATGGTTTTTCCAGTAGCCGTGTACAGATGTGAGAGTTGGTCCAAAAAGAAAGCTGAGCACTGAAGAATTGATGCTTTCAAATTGTGGTGCTGGAGAAGACTCTTGAAATTCCCTTGGAAAGCAAGATCAAACCCATCAATCCTGAAGGAACCACCCTGAATATTCATCAGAGAACTGCTGCTGAAGATGATTCTTCAATACTTTTGCTACCTGATGCAAAGAGCCTACTTATTGGAAATGGCCCCGAAGCTGGAAAAGATGGAAGGCAAAAGAAGAAGAAGGCGGCAGAGGATGAGATTATTAGATACCATCACCAACTCAATAGACATGAGTTTGAGTACACTTCGCAAGATAGAGGACAGAGGAGTCTGGCCTGTTGCAGTCCATGGGGACACAAAGAGCTGGACATGACTTAAAGACTGAATAGCAATAATACATCAAATGGTGCGTCAGAAAATTAAGTATATTTTAGGTAGGTATCATTTACTAGAAACATTCAGAGCAACTTATAATCACAAATTAACTTTACTCCAAAGGGAAGCTTAGCTTCAGCAAAATGTATCAATCTTCATTTATGTTACCCACTGATTTAATATACAATCAACTTTGCAGATTTCATAAAAATGTTATAAAAATTAGATGATTTTGTTTCCTATTTTTATTTTATAAAATATTTATACCTGTTATTTTTAAAATTGGTATATTTTACTGTTGCTAATAGTACATCTAAACATTGTTATCATTAGTTACAATATACTTTTATTTACCCTCTGTGTAGAGGATTTTATAAATATAACTAAAAAGCTGATTTGATTGATTTGATTTGCAGCATATAGCTTCAAAGTAAATGCATATTATTTGGAGAAGTTAAATAATTTATCATTACTTTACTAAGGTACTAAATTGATCCAGAGATTTCCATATATATCAGCTTCCAGCTACTTTAATAGTCCTTGCATGGATGGCTACTTCAACTAAACACACAATTTTCCATCCATTCATCCTACCTTGTCTTCTCATGTTCTTTCTACTAGGAATTGGCACCTTAGTTATCTATTTCTTCTGTCTAAAAACTGGGTATCATTCTTTACTCTCCCTGTATGAGAGGGACAAATTTCTGACCCATCTCTGACAATTTTCTTTTTGATAACTCTCGGATCTTCCATTTTCATCCTTATCCACTAACATTATTTTCATCAGAATTATCCTCATCATTCTTTTAAACGACTGCAACTGATTAAGAGACACTGGAAAACATACCTCCTGCCTGCAGCTCATACCCATTTCATAGTAGAAATTAATTTTCTTATCTTGTCACTATAACAGTACTTCAGTGGTTTACTATTTTTCTTATAATATAGTCCTAAGTACTTAACCATTGGATATTATTGGGCTTACTCTGCATGGAGAACTCTTCTTCCTCTTCACTTACCTTAATGTCTCAGCTTCAAATGTCACTTTTTCCAAGAAAGCTTTTAATCTGAACCTATGATTGCACCTACCACTGAGACTAAAACACTTACTAGATTTGCAGTTTTCCATTTATCGGTGCAGTTTTCTTTATGAACAATCCTCAAATAAAATATAGAATATGCTCCTTTGTTCACTATACCTCCTATCACATACCATAAGAGTTAGCAAATTTATAGATTAAAATTTTCTATGTATGTGTAAAAAGATGAATGTGTACATTTGAACTTGGGTGTGTGTTTAAATAAACCTATAGCAGTGTATGTGTGTGTTTCTTTAGTACACAAATATTCAATAAGCCCCAACTCTGTGGACTTACCAACTTCTTATCTTTACAATTTGAAATAGCATAAAGAACATAAAATTCATCAGTTTTGTTTTTATATTATTACCTTAATAAAAATTAGAAATTGTATTTTTCTTAGCTAATGTGTAATTGTGTTATATTTATGGAACATTTTTAAATTTCTATAATAAAACAAGACAGCTTAAGTTGTAAACATGAGTATGAAGTCTTATACAGCTGTGCCATTTAAAAGACACTACAGAACATTCATAATTACAGATTTCTTCATCAAAAATCTGGGTAGAGGAAAAAATCACTGAAATATGAAAGAACTAATAAGAACTTATTTTTACTTTCTTTATCATGCAAATAAGAGATCAAAATTTTAAATCATATTCTATTCTCTGACAGACAATAAGTACTTAATTGAAATATAAACTCCTTTGATATATCTTTATTACTTAGCTTCTGTTCCTCACTGGTATCAAATAAAATACACAGAGGTAACACAATTGGCAAATCAATTGTCAGTGTTAGATAATAAGTTCCGTTATGCCCAAATTTAAGTATTAAAATTTAATACATCCATCACAAAATTGAAGAGTTGTAAGAGTAGTAAGAAAGTTGATGCCCATAACTATGATACTTTTACATGAGAGTTATAATTAAAATTTTGAGAAATAATACAAGACATGAAAAGACTCCTAGATGCCTTTCATATAAAGATTTTGATAATTATTCATGCATATTAGGCATTTCAAAAGAAATTTGTATGCTAAATTATTTTGAAAATCGTTTTCATATATCATTTCATGAAAACAAAACTTTAATTTTTTCAGTGTGTTATTAGACCAAAGGAGTAATCACTTTGAAATAAAGCATTAAGAAATTTTAAAAAAATGAACATTTTCCAAAAGATATCAGAAGCATTTCTTTAAAAATCTAAAAGGATTTTATCCTATTACTGTGTACTTTATCTTTCAAGCAAAATGTTTTGAAATTTATTTTCAATATGTGCTTGTTTTATTCAGTTCTTTTTTACTAGTACCTTGATCTTTTTTTAAAAATTGAAATGTAGTTGATATAGGATATTATGTTAGTTTCAAGTGTATTACATAGTGATTTGACATTTACATTATTAAAAAATGATCACTACAATGTTTAATAACCAGTTGTCTTTATACTGTGTGTTAGTCACTCAGTCGTGTCCGACTCTTTGAGACCCCACAGACTGTAGCCCACCAGGCTTCTCTGTCCATGGAATTCTCCAGGTAAGAACACTGGAGTGGATTGCCATACTGAATTATTACAATATTATTAACCATATTCCTTATGCTGAATATTATATCTTCAAGGTTTATTTGTTTTTTAACTAAGTAAGCTACAAAAGGTAGACTCTGCCGAATTAAAAACTTTCCCCTTCATTTTGTTAAATAAGGGACAGATACACAAGGTTAGGTTTTTGCTCAGTATTGGATACCCATTCTATGTTAGGTATAAAAATAATAACTGTATAGCCAGTGAATTTGAATAGTAGCATTAATATCTTATAAAATATGAATAAGTATTGTTTTAATCTAAAACTACCTTGAGCATTCTATTTTTAATACCATTCTTATGAAGCCTACTGTTTATTTGGTAGTGAACAGGAAGGAGGTATGCTACTGCTAAGTCATTTCAGTCGTGTTCGACTCTGTGCGACCCCAAAGATGACAGCCCACCAGGTTCCACTGTCCCTGGGATTCTCCAGGCAAGAACACTGGAGTGGGTTGCGATTTCCTTCTGCAATGTATGAAAGTGAAAAGTGAAAGTGAAGTCGCTCAGTTGAGTCCAACTTAGAGACCCCATGGACTGCAGCCTACCAGGCTCCTCCATTCATGGGATTTTCCAGGCAAGAGTACTGGAGTGGGGTGCCATTGCCTTCTCCAGGAAGGAGGTATAGAATTGTCAATAAACAGAAGATAGCATGTGAAAGTGGTTCAGAGTGCTACTTCAGGAATTGAGTACTTCAGGTAAGTATCTCACTTCTGTCACTTGCTAACTATATGCTCTTGACCTCTGTTTAACGACCTGTGAACTCTGAATAACCGGAGTTACTATTTAATATGTTTTTGTTAAGAAAGTATGTTTTTACACTAGGTCAAAATAAATGCTCACTGTTACTACTTTGATTGATATACTAATGATAAAAACCACAAGCTGGGCATCACCACAATAGACCAACAATATATAATGGGTTTGATTTCTTAGTTGAAGAGTCTTTCAAATTCTAGAGTTAATCTACTAATATAAATAGTTAAAGAAATCACTGGAGCTACACAAGGTCATGGTGGAGAGGTCTGACACAATGTGGTCCACTGGAGAAGGGAATGGCAAATCACTTCAGTATTCTTGCCTTGAGAACCCCATGAACAGTATGAAAAGGCAAAATGATAGGATACTGAAAGAGGAACTCCCCAGGTCAGTAGGTGCCCAGTATTCTACTGGAGATCAGTGGAGAAATAACTCCAGAAAGAATGAAGGGATGGAGCCAAGCAAAAACAATACCCAGCTGTGGGTGTGACTGGTGATAGAAGCAAGGTCTGATGCTGTAAGCAGCAATACTGCATAGGAACCTGGAATGTCAGGTCCATGAATCAAGGCAAATTGGAAATGGTCAAACATGAGATGGCAAGAGTGAATGTTGACATTCTAGGAATCAGCAAACTAAAATGGAATGGAATGGGTGAATTTAACTCAGATGACCATTGTATCTACTACTGTGGGCAGGAATCCCTTAGAAGAAATGCAGTAGCCATCATGGTCAACAAGAGTCTGAAATGCATTACTTGGATGCAGTCTCAAAAACGACAGAATGATATCTGTTCGTTTCCAAGGAAAACCACTCAATATTACAGTAATCCAAGTCTATGCCCTGACCAGTAATGCTGAAGAAGCTGAAGTTGAACAGTTCTATGAAGACCTACAAGACCTTTTAGAACTAACACCCAAAAAAGATATCCTTTTCATTATAGGGGACTGGAATGCAAAAGTAGGAAGTCAAGAAACACCTGGAGTAACAGGTAAATTTGTCCTTGGAATACAGAATGAAGGAGGGCAAAGACTTATAGAGTTTTGCCAAGAAAATGCACTGGTCAGGGCAAACACCCTCTTCCAACAACACAAGAGAAGACTCTACACATGGACATCACCAGATGGTCAACACCAAAATCAGATTGATTATATTCTTTGCAGCCAAAGATGGAGAAGATCTATAGAGTCAGCAAAAACAAGACCAGGAGCTGACTGTGGCTCAGATCATGAACTCCTTCTTGCCAAATTCAGACTGAAATTGAAGAAAGTAGCGAAAACCACTAGACCATTCAGGTATGACCTAAATCAAATCCCTTATGATTGTACAGTGGAAGTGAGAAATAGATTTAAGGGACTAGATCTGATAGATAGAGTGCCTGATGAAGTATGGTCAGAGGTTCGTGACATTGTACAGGAGACAGGGATCAAGACCATCCCCATGGAAAAGAAATGCAGAAAAGGAAAATGGCTGTCTGAGGAGGGCTCACAAATAGCTGTGAAAAGAAGAGAAGCCAAAACAAAGGAGAAAAGGAAAGATATAAGCATCTGAATGCAGAGTTCCAAAGAATGGCAAGAAGAGATAAGAAAGCCTTCCTCAGCGATCAATGCAAAGAAATATAGGCAAACAACAGAATGGGAAAGACTAGAAATCTCTTCAAGAAAATTAGAGACATCATGCAAAGATGGGGTCGATAAAGGACAGAAATGGTATGGACCTATCAGAAGCAGAAGATATTAAGAAGAGGTGGCAAGAATACACAGAAGAATTGTACAAAAGAGATCTTCACGATGCGGATAATCAAGAAGATGTGATCACTCACCTAGATCCAGACATCCTGGAATGTGAAGTCAAGTGGGCCTTAGAAATAATCACTACAAACAAAGCTAGTGGAGGTGATGGAATTCCAGTTGAGCTATTTCAAATCCTGAGACATGATGCTGTGAAAGTGCTGCTCTCAATATGCCAGCAAATTCGTAAAGCTCAGTGTGGCCACAGGACTGGGAAAGATCAGTTTTCATTCCAATCCCAAAGAAAGGCAATGCCAAAGAATGCTCAAACTACCACACAATTGCACTCACCTCACATGCTAGTAAAGTAATGCTCAAAATTCTCCAATCCAGGCTTCAGCAATATGTGAACTGTGAACTTCCAGATGTTTAAGCTGGTTTTAGAAAAGGCAGAGGAACCAGAGATCAAATTGCCTACATACGCTGGATCATGGACAAAGCAAGAGAGTTCCAGAAAATATCTATTTCTGCTTTGTTGACTATGCCAAAGCCTTTGACTGTGTGGATCACAATACACTGTGGAAAATTCTGAGAGAGATGGGAATACCAGAGCACCTGACCTGCTTCTTGAGAAACCTACAGCAGGTCAGGAAGCAACAGTTAGAACTGGACATGGAGCAACAGACTGGTTCCAAATAGGAAAAGGAGTACATCAGGACTGTATATTTTCACCCTGCTTATTTAACTTATATGCAGAGTACATCATAAGAAACTCTGGACTGGAAGAATCACAGGCTGGAATCAAGATTGCTGGGAGAAATATCGATTACCTCAGATAAGCAGATGACACCACCCTTATGGCAGAAAGTGAAGAGGAACTAAAAGCCTCTTGATGAAATTGAAAGTGGAGAGTGAAAAAATTGGCTTAAAGCTCAACATTCAGAAAACGAAGATCATGGCATCCGGTCCCATCACATCATGGGAAATAGATGGGGAAACAGTGGAAATGGTGTCAGACTTTATTTTTGGGGGCTCCAAAATCACTGCAGATGGTGTAGCCATGAAATTAAAAGGCACTCACTCCTTGGAAGAAAATTTATGACCAACCTAGATAGCATATTCAAAAGCAGAGACATTACTTTGCCAACAAAGGTCCATCTAGTCAAGGCTATATTTTTTCCAGTGGTCATGTATGCATGTGAGAGTTGGACTGTGAAGAAAGCTGAGTGCCAAAGAACTGTTGGTTTTGAACTGTGGTTTTGGAGAAGATTCTTGAGAGTCCCTTGAACTGCAAGGAGATCCAACCAGTCCATTCTGAAGGAGATCAGCCCTGGGATTTCTTTGGAAGAAATGATGCTGAAGCTGAAACTCCAGTACTTTGGCCACCTCATGCAAAGCGTTAACTCATTGGAAAAGACTCTGATGCTGGGAGAGATTGAGGGTAGGAGGAGAAGGGGACGACCAAGGATGAGATGGCTGGATGGCACCACTGACTCGATGGACGCAAGTTTGAGTGAACTCCGGGAGTTGGTGATGGACTGGGAGGCCTGGCGTACTGCGATTCATGGGGTCACAAAGAGTCGGACACGACTGAGCGACTGAACTGAACTGAACTGAACACAGCTGGCACTAGTGGTAAAGAACCTGCCTGTCAATACAGGAAATTTGGAAATCTTAGCAGTGGCCACAGGATTGGAAAAGGTCAGTTTTCATCCCAATCCCAAAGAAAGGCAATGCCAAAGAATTTTCAAACTGCCACAAAATTGCACTCATGCAACATACTAGTAAAGTAATGCTCAAAATTCTCCAAGCCAGGCTTCAACATTATGTGAACTGAGAACTTCCAAATGTTCAAGCTGGATTTAGAAACGGCAGAGGAACCAGTGATCTAATTGCCAACATCTGTTGGATCATAGAAAAAGCAAGAGGATTACAGAATAACATCTACTTCTACTTCATTGACTACTCTAAAGCCTTTGATTGTGTGTATCACAGAAAACTGTGGAAAATTCTTAAAGAAATGGCAATACCAGACCACCTGACCTGTCTCCCAAGAAATTGGTATGCAATTCAAGAAGCAACAGTTAGAACCAGACATGGAAAAATGGGCTGGTTCAAAATTGGGAATGGAGTACATCAAAGCTGTATATTGTCACCCTGCTTATTTAACTTATGTACAGGGTACGTCATGCCAAATACCAGACTGGATGAAGCACAAGCTGGAATCAAAATTGCTGGGAGAAATTTCAATAATCTTAGATACACAGATGACACCACCCTTATGGCAGAAAGGAAACTGGAACTAAAGAGCCTCTTGATGAAAGTGAAAGAGGAGAGTGAAAAAGCTGGCTTAAACTCAACATTCAAAAAGCAAAGATTATGGCATCTAGTCCCATCACTTCATGGCAAATAGATGGGGAAACAATGGAAACAGTGACAGACTATTTTCTTGAGCTCTGAAATCACTGCAGATGGTGACTGCAACCATGAAGTTAAAAGATGCTTGCTCCTTGGAAGAAAAGTTATGAGAAACTTAGCATATTAAAAAGCAGAGACATTACTTTAACAACAAAGGTCTATATAGACAAAGCTATGTTTTTTCCAGTAGTCATATATGGATGTGAGAGTTGGACCATAAAGAAGATTACCTGGAGGAGGGCAGGGAAACACACTCCAGTATTTTTTCCTGGAGAATCCCATGGAAAGAGGAGCCTGGAGTTTTATGGTTCATAGGGTCGCAAAGAGACGGACATGACTGAAGTGCCTGAGCATGCAAAGCAATGATGATAAAATAATTCTGTTCTCATGAGTTCTCACCACAAAAAGAAAACAAGAGAAAAAAAAACAAAAAACACAGAGTAGGAGGTATGATTTGGAATAATGGATATGTTTGTTTGGATCAGTTAATTTCAGTTGCTCAGTCGTGTCCAACTCTTTGCAACCCCATGAACCACAGCACGCCAGGCCTCCCTGTCCATCACCAAACCCATGTCCATCTTGTTGATGATGCCATCCAACCATCTCAGCCTCTGTTGTTCCCTTCTCCTCCTGCCCTCAATCTTTCCAAGCATCAGGGTCTTTTCCAATGAGGCAACTCTTCGCATGAGGTGGCCAAAGTATTGGAGTTTCAGCTTCAACATCACTCCTTCCAATGAACACCCAGGACTGATCTCCTTTAGAATGGACTGGTTGGATCTCCTTGCAGTCCAAGGGGCTCTCAAGAGTCTTCTCCAATTGCACAGTTCAAAAGCATCAATTCTTCGGTCCTCAGCTTTCTTTATAGTCCAACTCTCACATCCATACATGACTACTGGAAAAACCATAGCCTTGACTAGAGGGACCTTTGTTGGCAAAGTAATGTCTCTGCTTTTCAATATGCTGTCTAGGTTGTTCATTACTTTCCTTCCAAGAAGTAGTATCTTTTAATTTCATTGCTGTAATCATCATCTGCAGTGATTTTGGAGCCCCCAAAAATAAAGTCTGACACTGTTTCCGCTATTTTCCCATCTATTTGCCATGAAGTGATGGGACCGGATGCTATGATCTTCATTTTCTCAATGTTGAGCTTTAAGCCAACTTTTTCACTCTCCTCTTTCACTTTCATCAACAAGCTCTTTAGTTCTTCTTCACTTTCTGCCATAAGGGTGGTATCATCTGCATATCTGAGGTTATTTATATTTCTCCCAGCAATCTTGATGCCAGCTTGTGCTTCCTTGAGCCCAGTGTTTCTCATGATGTATGCTGCATATAATTTAAATAAGTACAGTGACAATATACAGCCTTGATGTACTCCTTTTCCTATTTGGAGTCAGTTTGTTGTTCCATGTCCAATTCTAACTGTTGCTTGGATATTGATTGTTTAAAAAAAGTAATACATTTTTCTGATTTGATAATATTACTTGTAATATTTGATAACTTTATCAAATTTACTGATTTGATAATATCAAGTATGTGATTTGAATATAATGCCATTAGTGTTATCTACTAACATAATATTTATAAAATTCCACTTGGCTTCAGTGTATATCTTTACAAAATGGTTATATAAAAGAATGATTTTTTATTAGAACATGCTGTTTCATAATTTGTTAAATGTGACTAAGGTGAAATTTGGGGAAATGAAAATGTACAGCAAGCTTAATACTACTATAGAATATATTCTGTGAATTTGAATCATCCATCATACATCTGAAAATAAGCAAACTAGGAAAATCATCTGGTGAATAACTCAGTAACTTAATCAAAGTGACAGTAAAGAAACTAATAATGAACTGACTGTAAACCCTACAAATAGGTACAGATAGTTGGTTGGGATTTGTGAATTTAGGAGAAGTTTATATTACCATGGTGGTGATTTAGAGTTTGTAGGAAACATTGTTGTGGGTTAGAGTTTGTCAAGTTTAGTTATTGAGGGATAGTGACAATAGCTTTGTTTTTCTGGATATAATTTCTTATTATTAAAAAAGTAGCATTAGCGTTGAGCTTCCCTAGTGGCTTAGTGTTGGACATGGATTCAATCCCTGTGTTGGGAAGATTCCTTTGGAGAGAGAGGCCTGGCAGGCTACAGTCCATGGCGTCACAAAAGAGTCATACATGACTTAGCGACTTAACACCAGCAACAGCAAGTTATCACTGTTATCACTGTGATGATCATTGCTTGGAGACAAGTCCCTTCCAGACCGAGTATGGCATCACATGGAAGAAACAGTCATATCTGCACTGCCACTTATGAACCACTATGTTTGTTGCTACAGATATGACCATTTCAGCCTGTTACTCAACATAAGGACCTAGAAAACAACATTACAATAGCCCCCCCAATAAGTGTACTAATACCTGTTACTTCTGTATTTTGTCACCTATTTCCTTTAAGAAAATTTATCATCAGACTAGGAAGCAACAGTTAAGTCCAGACCAATAGGAAGGAATAATTTCCCCAAATATGAAACTATTTGTCATAGTATTCCTCTGATGTGAACATTATTACCAAGGAGATGGAAAAATTGCAGTACAAAGAGGTTAATCGTCTAATGATACATGAAGCCACAAGCTAGAGAGGAAAGATCACCCAACTCACTGGTTCTCACAATCAATAAATTAAAAGAAAACTACTGAGTGCCTTTCCTATATGGCATATTTATTGCAACTAACTAGCACTAATTAGCACTATTCTACTTTGCAAACTTTAAAGCTTTTTTTGAATCCCTGTCAGTTAGAAAAGTAGTGTTTAGTATTGTTAGAAGTTATAGCTTCCAGGAAACTCATGACAAAATATTCTGCTGCAAATTATTCTTCCTTTTCTTGAGGTTACCAATGAGCTGTACATATGGTATACTAGTATAGAAAATAGTAGAAAGGAATCCAAATACCACTTTTCTAGTTCCTTTCCAAGAACCTATATATTCCAGTACACAGCTCCATTAAAAACCTGACTGGTGTGTATGGCTTATGCTTTAAGCTCAGGTAAAACTTTTATCTACATATGTGTGTGGATGCATTCATGCTCCGTTGCTTCCGTCATGTCTGACTCTTTGCACCCCTATGGATGATAGCCTGCCAGGCTCCTCTCTCCATGGGATTCTCCAAGCAAGAATATTGGAGTGAGTTATCATGCCCTCCTCCAGGGGACTTCCTCACCCAGAAATTGAACCTGAGTCTCCTGCTGCTCCAGCATTGTGGTGGATTCTTTACCTACACAATACAAAATATAATTATAAGGGATAAGTTTGTCAACAAAAGGAAATGTATCTTTGTGACAAAACAGATCCAGATCAACTCTCCTACCCAGATACATCAAGGAGAAGGGGAAAATATGAGACTAGTCAGATTTTTCTAGATTCACTTACTCTATGAGTTTAAAAAAAAAAAAAAGGAAAATACAAAGGAAGGAGAGAAATCACATGAGGAAAATTATGCATTTAAAATGGAATAGGGAGTCTATGTTACTTTAATACTGCTATAGAAAAATAGTTTGTTAATATGCAAATCCTGCTAGTCCTAAGATCAGCCATAAACTTGATAAGACTCAAAAAAGTTGTTGTAATCATGTTTATGGTTTATTGCAATGAAAGAACATAGAGTAAAACCAGCAAAAAGAAAAGGTACTTGGTGTGAAGTCCAACAGAAATCAGGGGCAAACTTTCAGTGTTCTCTCTCAGTGGACTCACAAAGATTGCTCAATTTTCCTAGCATCTATGTATGAAGTAGACTTCCTTGGTGGCTCAGCAGTAAAGAAATCCACTTGCCAATGCAAGAGATGTGGATTTGATCCCCTCGATCATGAAGATCCCTTGGAGAAGGAAATGGCAACCCAATTTAGTACTCTTGCCTGGGAAACTCCATGGACATAGGAGTCTATTGGGCCACAATCCATGGGCCTCAAGAGTCAGACACGACTTAGCAACTAAACAACAACAACATGTGAAGTAATGCCAACCAAGTCAATGCACCTGAGTCTGGATGTCCAGGGTGTTCTGAGAGGTTCAGTCAAAAAACTGACTGAAATTAATTGAACTTAAGTCCAAGCCTCCTTTGGAAGCTTCATGCCATCTATAGACTCCAAATTCTGATATAATTACATCAGATGTATTGTCATCTAGGTGGAGAGAAGTATTCTTGCTGTTTCCTTTTCTGCTCCCTTTTCAGAATCCTCTATTTATTATTTACACTTAAGTCTTTTCACGTCTTACAGATTTGACTCTGCCTGTTACACTGTAGTTATTTTCTGGCATGGTATTAGCATTTTGAAATGATGAATATACATCAAGAGGATTCTGTTCTTCAGAGTTAATTTTCCCTGTTCATTTTTCTTTAGATTTTAAAAGCATTCTCTTATTCATGATGCCAGAAAGCCCACTACAGTGTTTGAAGTTATTGAAGAAAAACATATTAAAGCAGAGTGACAAGCAGTGACACACCAAAGTGAAGTTGTCAGATAGGAAGTCAAAAGCCAAGATTAAGCAGAGACTGAGAAACAAAGTTATAACCAGCTTTAGATATAACCAAAAAAAAAAGAAGAGACCAAAATCAAAGAGTTCAGAACAATGTTTTTGCTCTTGCTGTTGGAAATGCTATCATCTTCACACAAACATTCAATTAACAGCATGATGACAGCAGTTGAGGGGTATCTAAGTCTAGAAATAGAAACTGGAGTTCTGTGTGTTCAGTTTAATAAGCTTTCAGAGTTTTAAAATAATATTTCAATGATAATCCAGTTAACAGAAATATCAAATTATGAAAACAGGTCTCACTCTCTCAAATTGATTATTTTTCAAGCTATTTTTCTACCTGGGGGCTTTCAGTGCACCTTAATAGTTATTTTTCATAAATGAAGAAAAGCATTAATTATTTTAAAGGGATAAATTATAGTAATTATTTCATTATAATTATCAATATATTTGATAGTTATTTGCCTTAAGCATATAAAACAACAATTGTTTAGTAAAGTGGTAGAATTTGTCTAAAAATTGAATGATACAGCAAAATCATGAAATTGTGAACAAGGAATATACATATGTATTACCATTTAATCAAAAATTTTAGTGGATCATCTGAACTATGAAAGTGAAAGTGTTAGTTGTTCAGTTGTGTCTGACTCTTTGTGACTCCATGGACTGTAACCCACAGATTTCTCTGTCAATGAAATCCTCCAGGTGAGAATTACTGGAGTGTGTTGCCATTTCCTTCTCCAGGGTATCTTCTGAACCCAGGGATTGAACCTGGGTTTTCTGTATTGCAGGCAGATCCTTTACCACCTGAACCACCAGGGAAGCCTTCTCTGGATTATAAGACACAACATTTTAGGTATGAATAGAACTACATTAAAATATTGCTTCTAAAACTTACTATGTGTGTGATTTCATGACTATTGAAGTTCTAATTTTCTGTCTCTTCTTGATGAATAGGAGAAAATAATGTTAGTCTTTTCAAAGTTACTGCTGCTGCTGCTGCTGCTAAGTCACTTCAGTCATGTCTGACTCTGTGCAATCCCCATAGACAGCAGCCCACCAGGCTCCTCCATCCCTTGGATTCTCCAGGCAAGAACACTGGAGTGGGTTGCCATTTCCTTCTCCAATGCATGCATGCATGCTAAGTCGCTTCAGTCGTGTCTAACTCTATGTGACCCTATGGACAGCAGCCCACCAGGCCCCTCTGTCCATAGAATTCTCTAACCAAGAATACTGGAGTGAGTTGCCATTTCCTTCTCCATTCAAAATTACTGAAAGGATGAAAATAGGAAATCTATGCAAAGTGACTATTAAAGTTACCCAGCTTATAGGTAAGTCTCAAAAAAACAGTACCTGTGATAGCAGAACACCTTTACTGCCTACATACTATTTAAGTGTTCTAAGTAATTCATAGGAATTAAGACAATTGTCACAATAATCTAGAACTGACACTTCACTGCTTCCTGAAAGTACCTGAAGTAAAAATTAAAAAGATAATTGCTTCACACAAAATCAAGGGTGTTTATATCAATAATCATTTAATTACCTCTTAGCAACAGAGAGTTACAGGTTCATGAACTAGTTTGACTCAGTTCAAATTCTGGCAGATACTTATTCAATGAAGGAACTGAAGCAATGTATTTAGTTTTTTTCTTGTCTTATAAATCATGTGTAACAGAGTGATGAGTTAATATAATCACAATTCTCTATCATTTCCTGATACATTGTAGGTACTCCATAAGTGGTAGTGGATGATGTAATTATTACCAGTAGATGCTGGGACCTGAGTGCACTTATCAGCATATTAATAAGGGTATTGAATCTTGTAGGGCAAGATAAGTACATTAGCAAATAATAGTACAATAGGGTGTTAAGGAAAAGCATGTTTGGAATACAGGAGAGATACATGTAAAAGGGTGCTTCCCAGATGGCTCAGTGGGTAAAGAATCTGCCAGAAAAGCAGGAGATGCAGTAAACACCAGTTGGATCCTTGAGTAGGGAAGATCCTCTGGAAGAGAGCATGGCAACCCCCTCCAGTATTCTTGCCTGGAGAGTCCCATGGGCAGAGGAGCCTGGTGACCTACAGTCCTTACTGTCAACCCACTCCTATATCCTTGTCTGGAAAATCCCATGGACAGAGGAGTCTGGTGGCCTAGCTTAGTGTCACACAGAGTTGGACACCACTAAAGCAATTGAACACACAATCATGTGCAGATAAGAGGATGGGAAGTTCTACTGAAGGGACCTCTGTTAGAAGTCAGGATATCAGGAAAATTCTAGAGGCAAGAATAATTACAGGATTTGACAGACTCTGAAGTGATTGGGGAACTTTTTGTAGTTGGGAAAAGCAAAATTGGATGGACATTTGGCAAGATATGCAGCCATAGACACAGGCAGGACGTAGATCAGAGAATCCCTACAGGACATACTGAAGACTCTATCCTTATGGGCATTTATGGACCATTGATGTGTTTTTAAGTAGGAGATAATATAATAAATATTTATCTTTTCAAAAATGTATGCCTTCCATGTAGAAGCTGCATTTCCAGAGAGATGAATGAACAAAGATTGATAATAGAGGCAGGAAAAAAGCTTAGCTGAGTAAGGGGCAAGAACCTGGAATTTTCCAATGATTGTAGTAATAAAGAGTGAAAAATGTGTTTTAAATTGTGCAGAAATAGAGCCGAAGTTACTTGATTAACAAATGGTGAAATGTTATAGAGAGGAGGACTATTCTAAGATGGACTCCCAAGTTTCTGGTGTTGATGGATAAAAGCAGTATCATTCACCACCTGAGTGACTTAGCAGATGCATGCTAGAGAATAAATAAATGCCTAGACATATATATATAGCCGGGGAGGTAACTAGTTACAATTGGCTGCGTGCCTGCAGCTCCTGGGAGTAGTCTGGCCAGGAAGCACAGCTTTGTGAGTCATCTGAAAATGAATAGAAAAGCCACTAAAGAAGATTCAGTCTCCTTGAGTTTGGTGATAAGAGAGAGAAGAAAATTTACAATACTTGTGCAGTGTTGGAATAGTGTTAATGTGCCACTGAATGTTAATGCAAACCTAAATCTCCTGATGGAAGTGTTTCCACCCTACACTCTTGGACTGTACCTTTCTTAGATCTATGTGGCCTATGAGAATACAGTTTTCTGTAAAAAATAAATGGATACTTTTATTAATTTCCTACTGGCATTTAACATTTTGGCTTGAAACATGGACTTTATACTGAAAGTGTTTTTGTGTTATCTATACAATGTTGTCTTGAAATGAGACACATCTTTCTAATGTAATTTCCAACTACATTTTTAATACTTCAGTGTATCTGAAAAGCAAGTGTAACACAACTGCCTCAATAACCAATTTGGATCTCAAATTGAAACAATTATTGGAATTAATATTAACCAAAAAAAAAAAGTGGAAAATTTGGGATGATTTGTATAATCTAAATCCAAAAAAAGTGAATATCATTCTGCCTTTTTTCCTTTTAAAACATGTTTAAATAAAACATGTGATCAGAACTATTTTCCCTCTGCAGAATGGTGAGCTATTTTAAGGACACTTCTAATGACTTAGTCTTATTTTTATTGTATTCATGTTCACAAGTGGCTGAGTGTTGATCTCCTTTGGATATGTACCAATGAAGTTAAGACTTCTAGATCCTGAAGATGTACATTTTAAGTTACAGAAATGCTACATATCACAGGAATCATGTCTTAATCTATATAAGTATCTTAAAATGTCCTGAATATCTCTTTAGGGTCATGGCCATAGTTTTCCTTATCACCTATCACCTGTAAAGTACCTACTATCTGTGAGACATTTTAACCATATGTATACAATTCTCACAGCCATTTTATCACATCTGTTTTTCATATAACATGATGTAAAATACAAGAGGTGAAACTAAGTTGCTTAGGGCCCCCATGTAGTAAGAGACCAAAATACAAGCCCTGTTTCCAAAGTTCAGATTATTTCCATTATGCCTTTAGCTTGTGTCACTTCAGTCGTGTCTGACTCTTTGTGACCCCATGCACTGTAGCCCTCCAGGCTCCTCAGTCAGTGGAATTTTCCAGGCAATAATACTGAATTGGGTTGCCATGCCCTCCTCCAGGAGATCTTCCCCAGCCAGAGATGAAACCCATGTCTCCCGCGGCTCCAGCATTGCAGGCAGATTCCCTAACACTCAGTCACTGGGGAAGCCCATTATGCCTTGTATGTACTTCAAATGCAGCTTATCTCAAGTAAATCTGATCCTTCTCAGTAGATTAAATAATATACACTGCTATACATGTACAATCCACCAGAGCCCTGAGGTATCTCAGATACCTATATTTCCCTGTATTCTCAAGTCCACTTTATGAACAAATCATGGTATTTATTTAACCTTCTTAGTCATTGTAGAATACATCTTTTCATACTTGTTGTTTCAGGGTATGAGGGTACTTATGTTTCATTTATCTTATTATCTTCTAATTGCTTTCTGTCTCCTTAATAAGACACTATTTCGCTCTATTCTTCATACTTTTATTAAAATAATCTTTATAAAAATACCACTTCATTTCTTAAAATTATGTATTTGTCCCTATTGCCTTGAGGATAAAGTCAAACATTTTAACATGGCATTCAAATTTCACCATTTCTAAACTGAACACATCATTCTTGCCCATGTCTTGACCCCCAAACCTACATGATCCTGTCTCACTGACTACTTAGCTCATGTGTAGTTTCATGACCTGAAGTTTTATTCTTGCTGTTCCGTCTACCCAGAGTGTGATTTCCCCATTCTTTCTCCCTGCTCACATCTACTTCAGTTTCAACTTCCAGCTCAAGTTCTATCATCTGCAAAACATTTTTGCCTCATCCTTAGCTTCAAGGGGAAGTAGTCACTCACTCTTATTTGCTTCATAACTTTTCTAAAATTATTTATAAAGTATTTTATATCTGTCCTAGACCAATCAATTACACATTTCTTGAAATGGAAGTTTTGTTATTCTGACTATCTAGTGGAATCTTTGGCCATTGTAGCAATGTGTTACATGTTCTTTAATTAATTAATTAAAATGTCTTTATTACAGGTCAACCTCAATTCCATTATTCTTTCTCTTTTTTTCTTTTTTTTTTTTTTTTTACTATATTTTACTTTACAATACTGTATTAGTTTTGCCATACATTGAGATGAATCTGCCACGGGTGCACATGTGTTCCCAATCCTGAACCCCCCTCCCCCCTCCTACCCCATATCATTTCACTGGATCATCCCCGTGCACCAGCCCCAAGCATCCCATATCCTGTATCGAACATAGGCTGGCGATTTGTTTCTTACATGATAGTATACATGTTTCAATGCCATTCTCCCTAATCATCCCACCTTCTCCCTCTCCCTAAGAGTCCAAAAGTCCATTTTATACATCTGTGTCTCTTTTGCTGTCTCACATACAGGGTCATCTTTACCATCTTTCTAAATTCCATATATATATGTTAGTATACTGTATTGGTGTTTTTCTTTCTGGCTTACTTCACTCTGTATAATCAGCTCCAGTTTAATCCATTTCATTAGAACTGATTCAAATGTATTCTTTTTAATGGCTGAGTAATACTCCATTGTGTATATGTACCACAGCTTTCTTATCCATTCATCTGCTGATGGACATCTAGGTTGTTTCCATGTCCTGGCTATTATAAACAGTGCTGCAATGAACATTGGGGTACATGTGTCTCTTTCAATTCTGGTTTCCTCGGTGTGTTTGCCCAGCAGTGGGATTGCTGGGTCATAAGGTAGTTCTATTTGCAATTTTTAAAGGAATCTCCACACTGTTCTCCATAGTAGCTGTACTAGTTTGCAATCTCACCAACAGTGTAAGAGGGTTCCCTTTTCTCCACACCCTCTCCAGCATTTATTGTTTGCAGACTTTTGGATCGCAGCCATTCTGACTGGTGTGAAATGGTACCTCATTGTGGTATTGATTTGCATTTCTCTGATAATGAGTGATGTTGAGCATCTTTTCATGTGTTTGTTAGCCATCCGTATGTCTTCTTTGGAGAAATGCCTATTTAGTTCTTTGGCCCATTTTTTGATTGGGTCGTTTATTTTTCTGGAATTGAGCTGCATAAGTTGCTTGTATATTTTGGAGATTAGTTGTTTGTCAGTTGCTTCATTTGCTATTATGTTCTCCCATTCCGAAGGCTGTCTTTTCACCATGCTTATAGTTTCTTTTGTTGTGCAGAAGCTTTTAATTTTAATTACAGCCCATTTGTTTATTTTTGCTCATTATTCTTCCCATAAGAAAATTAATCAGCGTGATCTCTAATTCTTTGAAAAATTGGTACATGTAATATTTATTACAAATAATTTTTGTATGCTCAGGACAATCATCAAGATGAGTGTGTCTTGAATCCTTTATTTTGGAATGGTATAAGCCCTCACTATAGTCCATGGGGTCATAAAGAGTTGAATATGACTTAGTGACTGATCAACAATAACAATATAGTTAAAACTCAGATATGTCCATTACAAAAGAAAATATAAAGTAGGATAACAAGTTAGATAACAAGGCTGGTATAGATTCAGTTCAGTTCAGTCACTCAGTCGTGTCCGACTCTTTGCGACCCCATGAATCACAGCACGCCAGGCCTCCCTGTCTGTCACCAACTCCCGGAGTTCACTCAGACTCATGCCCATCGAGTCAGTGATGCCATCCAGCCATCTCATCCTCTGTCGTCCCCTTCTCCCCCTGTCCCCAATCCCTCCCAGCATCAGAGTCTTTTCCAATGAGTCAACTCTTCCCAGGAGGTGGCCAAAGTACTGGAGTTTCAGCTTCAGCATCATTCCTTCCAAAGAAATCCCAGGGCTGATCTCCTTCAGAATGGATTGGTTGGATCTCCTTGCAGTCCAAGGGACTCTCAAGAGGCTTCTCCAACACCACAGTTCAGAAGCATCAATTCTTTGGCGCTCAGCCTTCTTCACAGTCCAACTCTCACATCCATACATAATCGCTGGGAAAACCATAGCCTTGACTAGATGGACCTTAGTCGGCAAAGTAATGTCTCTGCTTTTGAATATGCTATCTAGGTTGGTCATAACTTTTCTTCCAAGGAGTAAGCATCTTTTAATTTCATGGCTGCAATCCCCATCTGCAGTGATTTTGGAGCCCCCCAAAATAAAAAGTCTGACCCTGTTTCCACTGTTTCCCCATCTATTTCCCATGAAGTGATGGGACCAGCTGCCATGATCTTCGTTTTCTGAATGTTGAACTTTAAGCCAACTTTTTCACTCTCCACTTTCACTTTCATCAAGATAACAAGGCTGGTATAGATAGTACATGAATAAAATTATTATCAGTAGCAAAAATAATAAATGTAGATTACATGATAGGAGACAAATCAAAGTGCAGTTCTCTTTGTCAGAGACATTACCATGTAATTATGTATATTTTCTTGAATAACACAGATTAGCCCAATGGAGATATAAGGAGAACAATATTGACATAAAAATAAAATCAGAACTGGGAAAGAAAAACATGGTGTCAATAGGAATGAAAAAAGTTCTAGTAAGACCACATAGATGTCCAATGCACTGGAGTGAAAGATAAGTTCAAAAGAGTTTGTAGGAATAATTTTGGAAAGTCTTGCATTGTAGGGTCAGGAGTTGGACTTCATTTAGAACATGTGTAAAAGTCATCAATAATGTTGAATCTAAAGGCTGATGCAATTGTGTTTTTGCTTTGAAATTAATCTTTGCTGAATAGAGAAAGATGGAGAGAAGAGTAACAGGAAGCTCAGTGGTGTTAGGAAACTATTGCAATAGTCTGTGAGGATTGGAGTTCCTTGGTAGCTCAGATGGTAAACAGTCTGCCTGCAATGCAAGAGACCTCGGTTTGATTCCTGGGTCAGGAAGATTCCCTGGAGAAGGGATAGGCTACCCACTCCAGTATTCATGGGCTTCCCTGGTGGCTCAGATGGTAAAGAATCTGCCTACATACAGGATCCCTGGGTTGGAAAGATGCCCTAGAAGAGGGCATGACAATCCACTCCCGTATCCATGCCTGGAGAATCCCCAGGGAGAAAGGAATGTAGTAGGCTACAGTCCATGGGGTTGCAAAGAGTCAAACACTACTGAGCAACTCAGAACAGCACAGCACAGACAAGGATTATTAGGGCTTATGTGGCACAGTGAAAATGGTAAATACAGGGCAATTGTAGAAAATTATTGGAATTGGTAAGTTTGAATGTATGTTGAATATGAAAAGTGAGAAAGAGTAAAGGTACAATGATTTCATGTCTGTCCAACAACTATTGATCATTTATAAGTCAGACACAGCATTACCTCATTGATATACATAATGCTATTATCAAAACCAAATATATAAGAAAAGTGAAGAATTGAGATGGAACAGTAAACTGAAATTTTAATATTTTGAGTTGTTTCCACAGGACGCTCATGTCAAGTGAAAAATTAAACAGTGAGGTCACAAGCAATTAATTTAGTCTAGGTCACTTAATAGCACAAGTTGTAATTATAGGACTTTAAAAAATGGTACCATCTACACATTTCATTTAACTAAACAGAAATTTTAAAAGACATTGTATTTGAAGTTCTACCAAAGAAAGCAGCATAAGTTATCATTAAGTTTCATAACATATGTTCTTGATAATACTAATATTTATTTCAAGTTTTAAAACAAAAATATATTAAAATGTGAATAAAAAACATTTAAGAGAAGTCTGAAACCCCATGACAAAGATTTTTATTTAGTTTAATAAATACTGACTTAGAAGAGGTAATAAGAAGCTGAAAAACTGTGGCATAAAAAACGAAGACCTCTCCCAACCTTTCTTCATAGAGTATTGCAAGTTTTAAGACCTGTGTATTCTGTTTTGGTGACAAACCTTAACAGCTATATTTTGTCCATACATTTAACCTTTAGGCTATGTGTTTCTGATAAGGAGGGATCTCTGTCCTCCAACCACACACACCTTACTGTACTGTTTTGGGATCCCTTTGTTGCAACCAAACTAAATGCCTATAACACATATTATCTCTGTTATATATCAATCTGCCATCCTGTCTCTTTTTACGAAAGAAATATTGTCTTATATGTGTTTGCCCATTTTCTTGTGGTTTTACTACAGACCTTCCATATGGAAAAGTGCTGATATGGAAATAGGAAACCAAAAGACATAGTTCTGGGTCACTTGTGTGTGCATGTGAAATACACATATGTAAATATAATGTGGAATTCCATCTTTTGACATATTAGTTGATATATTTTATGTGGGATAATTCATACAAATAATGCTGGAGCTCACCATCCATTGACTCAAATATGTTCATAATTTAAATGAGAAAGTAACAGAGCAGAACTAAAACACTACACTTTTACCTTGAATTTTAAAATATAGGGCTTAATTCCATTACAGACATATGCATCTAGGATTCAGTTTTTTTACTTGCAAGAGTTAAGCTCTAGGGATGGAAAAAAAAATGTCATAGAGTTTGAAAACCTTGATTTTGCAGTATCAAGGGCAAGCTAATGGAGGATTCAGGATACTTTGTACTTAGAGCCTCACAATGAGTAGGGACACTTTTGACTGCATATAGTAATAATTTTCACACTTTACAAGAAAGAAAAAACTAAAAATAAAAGAGCACTGCATGGACTCAGGAGAATTTTGAAAGAGAGAGCATGAAAAATTAGATTGGAAAACCACTCTGAAGTCTTTAGATTTGAGTTAGAAGGAGGTAGAAAACAATAGGGCTTCCCAGGTGGATGATTCTGTGCAATGCAGTTCCCAGAGTTTTGAACAATTCCTTTTCTTTTCCGAGAGACCTGTACCAGTAGAACCCATACTTTTCCCCTCCCCGATTATGTAGGTTATTGAGATGTGACTTCTTCACCTCATGATTCTAGAAGTGACAGTACCCCTAGTTTGGGAGGTTTTTTAGGTGGGGGTATAAAAGCGTCTGCCTTCAATGTGGGAGACCTGGGTTTGATCCCTGGGTCGGGAAGATCCCCTGGAGAAGGAAATGGTAACTCACTCCAGTATTCTTGCCTGGAGAATCCCATGAACGGAGAAGCCTGGTAGGCTACAGTACATAGTAGGGTCGCAAAGAGTCAGACACGACTGAGAGACTTCACTCACTCACTCACAGGTAGCGCTACTGGTAAAGAATGTGCTTGCCAATGCAGGAGCCTCATAAAAGACTCGGCTGTGATCCCTGGGTCAGGAAGATCCCCTGGAGGAGGGCATGTTAACCCATTCCAGTGTTCTTGCTTGGAGAAGCCCATGGACAAGAGTTAGACATGATTGACTCTTGTGGACGTTAGTCAATAGGGTTGCAAAGAGTCAGACACGATTGAAGCAAATTAGCACAGAGAAAAGGGTAGAAAGATTGTTATTTGGAGCGCTGACCAAGAGATACAGGAGACTTTGGCCCATTGTCTTCTCTCCACTTTTCAATAGAATTCTGGGGATGTAGCTGTATGTGTGTGCATATGTTTGTGTGTCTGTGAATATGGAAGGGAATAGAGATTGTGGTGACATGCCAATTTTGAATTAAGGTTTAAAATAATATTAGAAATTTTCTAACCTTTGAAGGCTGGCTGGCAGGAGGATGCTTCTACATTCACTTATGAACTTTTAATGTTAATCCAGTTGAGTGAATATCAAGGAAGAAAACATCAAAACAATCCTGAAAAACTTCGTTCTGTAAAAACATAAGTCCTTGAAATATTTTGCTATTTTAAGTCACATCATAAACCACAGGCCCAGAATAAGCCAACTGGTGAGAAAGCCAAAGCATCTCTCTCTGATCCAAAAGCTAATAAGAATTACTCCTGCTTCTCTTAAAGCCAATGAAAATTCTCAGTTTCTATGTTCTGGAATATAAATAAGACCTGTGCCAGTGCTGACTGGAACAGTGTTTCAAAGGTAGGTCCCTTGCCCAGCTAGTTTAATAAGTTACTTATTTTTATTTTTCTTTGTTTCATTATCTTGATGTTTCTTTTCTTGAAAGTATCTCTGGCTCTCTCAGGAAGACTACCTGCTACCTGACTTAGTATAAACAAACACTTTCTTTCTTTCTTTCTTTTTTTTTTTTTTTTTTGAATTTTTATTTTTACTTTATTTTACTCTACAATACTGTATTGGTTTTGCCATACATTGAGATGAATCCACCACGGGTGTACATGCGTTCCCAAATATGAAGCCCCCTCCCACCTCCCTCCCCATAACATCTCTCTGGGTCATCCCCGTGCACCAGCCCCAAGCATGCTGTATCCTGCATCGGACATAGACTGGTGATTCGTTTCTACATGATAGTATACATGTTTCAATGCCATTCTCCCTAATCATCCCACCATCTCCCTCATCCTCAGAGTCCAAAAGCCTGCTCTACACATCTGTGTCTCTTTTGCTGTCTCGCATACAGGGTCATCATTGCCATCTTTCTAAATTCCATATATATGTGTTAGTATACTGTATTGGTGTTTTTCTTTCTGGCTTACTTCACTGTATAATCAGCTCCAGTTTCATCCATCTCATTAGAACTGATTCAAATGTATTCTTTTTAATGGCTGAGTAATACTCCATTGTATATATGTGCCACAGCTTTCTTATCCATTCATCTGCTGATGGACATCTAGGTTGTTTCCATGTCCTGGCTATTATAAACAGTGCTGCAATGAACATTGGGGTACATGTGTCTCTTTCAATTCTGGTTTCCTCAGTGTGTATGCCCAGCAGTGGGATTGCTGGGTCATAAGGCAGTTCTATTTGCAATTTTTAAAGGAATCTCCACACTGTTCTCCATAGTGGCTGTACTAGTTTGCATTCCCACCAACAGTGTAAGAGGGTTCCCTTTTCTCCACACCCTCTCCAGCATTTATTGCTTGCAGACTTTTGGATCACAGACATTCTGACTGGTGTGAAGTGGTACCTCATTATGGTTTTGATTTGCATTTCTCTAATAATGAGTGATGTTGAGCATCTTTTCATGTGTTTGTTAGCCATCCGTATGTCTTCTTTGGAGAAGTGTCTGTTTAATTCTTTGGCCCATTTTATGATTGGGTCATTTATTTTTCTGGAATTGAGCTGCATAAGTTGCTTGTATATTTTGGAGATTAGTTGTTTGTCAGTTGCTTCATTTGCTATTATGTTCTCCCATTCTGAAGGCTGTCTTTTCACCTTGCTTATATTTTCCTTTGTTGTGCAGAAGCTTTTAATTTTAATTAGATCCCATTTGTTTTTTTTTTTTTTTTAATTTTATTTTTCTAATTTTAAAATCTTTAATTCTTACATGTGTTCCCAAACATGAACCCCCCATTTATTTATTTTTACTTTTATTTCCAGAATTCTGGGGGCTGGATCATAGAGGACCCTGCTGTGGTTTATGTCAGAGAGTGTTTTGCCTATGTTCTCCGCAAGGAGTTTTATAGTTTCTGGTCTTACATTTAGTTCTTTAATCCATTTTGAGTTTATTTTCATGTGCGGTGTTAGAAAGTGATCTAGTTTCTTTCTTTTACAAGTGGTTGACCAGTTTTCCCAGCACCACTTGTTAAAGAGATTGTCTTTACTCCATTGTATATTCTTGCCTCCTTTGTCAAAGATAAGGTGTCCATATGTGTGTGGATTTATCTCTGGGCTTTCTATTTTGTTCCATTGAACTATATTTCTGTCTTTGTGCCAGTACCATACTGTCTTGATGACTGTGGCTTTGTAGTAGAGCCTGAAGTCAGGCAAGCTGATTCCTCCAGTTCCATTCTTCTTTCTCAAGATTGCTTTGGCTATTCGAGGTTTTTTGTATTTCCATACAAATCTTGAAATTATTTGTTCTAGTTCTGTGAAAAATACCGCTGGTAGCTTGATAAGGATTGCATTGAATTTGTAGATTGCTTTGGATAGTATACTCATATTCACTATATTGATTCTTCCAATCCATGAACATGGTATATTTCTATCTATTAGTGTCCTCTTTGATTTCTTTCATCAGTGTTTTATAGTTTTCTATATATAGGTCTTCAGTTTCTTTAGGTAGATATATTCCCAAGTATTTTATTCTTTTCATTGCAATGGTGAATGGAAATGTTTCCTTAATTTATTTTTCTACTTTCTCATTATTACTGTATAGGAAAGCAAGGGATTTCTGTGTGTTGATTTTATATCCTGCAACTTTACTATATTCATTGATTAGCTCTAGTAATTTTCTGGTGGAGTCTGTAGGGTTTTCTATGTAGAGGATCATGTCATCTGCAAACAGTGAGAGTTTTACTTCTTCTTTTCCAATTTGCATTCCTGTTATTCCTTTTTCTGTTCTGATTGCTGTGGCCAAAACTTCCAGAACTATGTTGAATAGTAGCGGTGAAAGTGGGCACCCTTGTCTTGTTCCTGACTTTAGGGGAAATGCTTTCAATTTTTCACCATTGAGGATAATGTTTGCTGTGGGTTGTCATATATAGCTTTTATTATGTTGAGGTATGTTCCTTCTATTCCTGCTTTCTGGAGAGTTTTTATCATAAATGGATGTTGAATTTTGTCAAAGGCCTTCTCTGCATCTATTGAGATAATCATATGGCTTTTATTTTTCAGTCTGTTAATGTGGTGAATTACATTGATTGATTTGCGGATATTGAAGAATCCTCGCATCCCTGGGATAAAGCCCACTTGGTCATGGTGTATGAGCTTTTTAATGTGTTGTTGGATTCTGATTGGTAGAATTTTGTTGAGGACTTTTGCATCTATGTTCATCAGTGATATTGGCCTGTAGTTTTCTTTTTTTGTAGTATCTTTGTCAGATTTTAGTATTAGGGGGATGGTTGCTTCATAGAATGAGTTTGGAAGTTTACCGTCCTCTGCAATTTTCTGGAAGAGTATGAGGAGGATAGGTGTTAGCTCTTCTCTAAATTTTTGGTAGAATTCAGCTGTGAAGCTGTCTGGACCTGGGCTTTTGTTTGCTGGAAAATTTCTGATTACAGTTTCAATTTCCGTGCTTGTGATGGATCTGTTAAAATTTTCTGTTTCTTCCTGGTTCAGTTTTGGAAAGTTGTACTTTTCTAAGAATTTGTCCATTTCTTCCACATTGTCCATTTTATTGGCATATAATGGCTGATAGTAGTCTCTTATGATCCTTTGTATTTCTGTGTTGTCTGTTGTGATCTCTCCATTTTCATTTCAAATTTTATTGATTTGATTTTTCTCTCTTTCTTTCTTGATGAGTCTGGCTAATGGTTTGTCAATTTTATTTATCCTTTCAAAGAACCAGCTTTCGGCTTTGTTGATTTTTGCTATGGTCTCTTTTGTTTCTTTCACATTTATTTCTGCCCTAATTTTTAAGATTTCTTTCCTTCTAGTAACTCTGGGGTTCTCCATTTCTTCCTTTTCTAGTTGCTTTAGGTGTAGAGTTAGGTTATTTATTTGACTTTTTTCTTGTTTCTTGAGGTATGCCTGTATTGCTATGGACTTTCCTCTAAGCACTGCTTTTATAGTGTCCCACAGGTTTTGGGTTGTTGTGTTTTCATTTTCATTAGTTTCTATGCATATTTTGATTTCTTTTTTGATTTCTTCTGTGATTTGTTGGTTATTCAGAAGAGTGTTGTTCAGCCTCCATATGTTGGGATTTTTAATAGTTTTTCTCCTGTAATTGAGATCTAATCTTAATGCATTATCGTCAGAAAAGATGCTTGGAATGATTTCAATTTTTTTAAATTTATCAAGTTTAGATTTATGGCCCAGGATGTGATCTATCCTGGAGAAGGTTCCATGAGCACTTGAGAAAAAGGTGAAATTCATTGTTTTGGGGTGAAATGTCCTATAGATATCAATCAGGTCTAACTGGTCTATTGTATCATTTAAATTTTGCGTATCTTTGTTAATTTTCTGTTTAGTTGATCTGTCCATAGGTGTGAGTGGGGTATTAAAGTCTCCTACTATTATTGTGTTATTGTTAATTTCCCCTTTCATACTTGTTAGCATTTGTCTTACATATTGTGGTGCTCCTATATTGGGTGCATATAGATTTATAATTGTTATATCTTCTTCTTGGATTGATCCTTTGATTATTATGTAGCGGCCTTCTTTGTTTCTTTTCACAGCCTTTGTTTTAAAGTCTATTTTATCGGATATGAGTATTGCCACTCCTGCTTTCTTTTGGTCTCTATTTGCGTGGAATATCTTTTTCCAGCCCTTCACTTTCAGTCTGTATGCATCCCTTGTTTTGAGGTGGGTCTCTTGTAAGCAGCCTATAGAGGGGTCTTGTTTTTGTATCCATTCAGCCAGTCTTTGCCTTTTGGTTGGGGCATTCAACCCATTTACGTTTAAGGTAATTATTGATAAGCATGATCCTGTTACCATTTACTTTATTGTTTTGGGTTCGGGTTTATACACCATTTTTGTGTTTCCTGTCTAGACAATACCCTTTAGAATTTGTTGGAGAGCTGGTTTGGTGGTGCTGAATTCTCTCAGCTTTTGCTTGTCTGGAAAGCTTTTGATTTCTCCTTCATATTTGAATGAGATCCTTGCTGGGTACAGTAATCTTGGCTGTAGGTTATTTTCTTTCATCGCTTTAAGTATGTCTTGCCATTCCCTCCTGGCCTGAAGAGTTTCTATTGAAAGATCAGCTGTTATCCTTATGGGAATCCCCTTGTGTGTTATTTGTTGTTTTTCCCTGCTGCTTTTAATATTTGTTCTTTGTGTTTGATCTTTGTTAATTTGATTAATATGTGTCTTGGGGTGTTTTGCCTTGGGTTTATCCTATTTGGAACTCTCTGGGTTTCTAGGACTTGGGTGATTATTTCCTTCCCCATTTTAGGGAAGTTTTCAACTATAATCTCCTCAAGTATTTTCTCATTGTCTTTTTTTTGTCTTCTTCTTCTGGGACTCCTATAATTCGAATGTTGGAGTGTTTCATATTGTCCTGGAGGTCTCTGAGGTTGTCCTCATTTCTTTTAATTCGTTTTACTGTTTTCCTCTCTGATTCATTTATTTCTACCATTCTATCTTCTATTTCACTAATCTTATCTTCTGCCTCCGTTATTCTACTATTTGTTGCCTCCACAGTGTTTCTGATCTCATTTATTGCGTTATTCATTATATATTGACTCTTTTTTATTTCTTCTAGGTCCTTCTTAAACCTTTCTTGCATCTTCTGAATCCTTGTCTCCAGACTATTTATCTGTGATTCCATTTTGATTTCAAGATTTTGGATCATTTTCACTATCAATATTCGGAATTCTTTCTCAGGTAGATTCCCTATCTCTTCCTCTTTTGTTTGGTTTGGTAAGCATTTCTCCTGTTCCTTTACCTGCTGAGTATTCCTCTGTCTCTTCATCTTGGTTATATCGCTGCATTTGGGGTGGCCTTTCTATATTCTGGGAATTTGTGGAGTTCTCTTTATTATGGAGCTTCCTCACTGTGGGTGGGGTTCTATCAGTGGATTGTCAAGGTTTCCTGGTTAGGGAGGCTTGTGTTGGAGTTCTGGTGGGTGGAGCTGGCTTTCTTCTCTCTGGAGTGCAGTGGAGTGACCAGTAATGGGTTATGAGATGTCAATGGTTTTGGAGTAACTTTGAGCTGCCTGTATATTGAAGCTCAGGGGTGTGTTCCTGTGTTGCTGGAGAATTTGCGTGGTATGTCTTGCTCTGGAACTTGTTGGCCCTTGGGTGGAGCTTGGTTTCAGTGTAGGTACGGAGGCATTTGATGAGCTCCTATTGATTAATGTTCCCTGAATTCAGGAGTTCTCTGATGTTCTCAGGTTTTGGACTTAAGCCCCCTGCTTCTGGTTTTCAGTTTTATTTTTACAGTAGCCTCTAGACTTCTCCATCTATACAGCACCAATGATAAAACATCTAGGTTAAAGATGAAAAGTTTCTCCACATTGAAGGACACCAAGAGAGGTTCACTGAGTTACATGGAGAAGAGAAGAGGGAGGGGGTAGTTAGAGGTGACTGGAATTAGATGTGGTGAGATCAAAAGAGGAGAGAGCAAGCTAGCCAGTAGTCACTTCCTTATGTGCACTCCAGTCTGGACTGCTCAGAGGTATTCATGGAGTTATACGGGGAAGAGGAGAGGGAGGAAGTAGACAAAGGTGGCCAGGAGGATGAAAGAGGGAAATGAAAAGGAGAGAGACAAATCCAGCCAGTAACCAGTTCCTTAGGTGTTCTCCACCGTCTGGAACACAGAGATTCACAGAGTTGGATAGAGAAGAGAAGGGGGAGGGTAGAGACAGAGGCCACCTGGTGGAGAAAAAGGAGAGTCCAAAGGAAGAGAGAGTGGTCACGCCAGTAATCTCACTCTCAGGTAAAATTGGGTAGTGAAGTTTGGGTTTTTAAATGTACAAAATTGACAACAAAAACCAAAAAGCAAAGATTAAAATTCTAGAGTAGAAGTTGGATTTTCAAAAATACAATATTAAAGAAAAAAAAGAAGGAAAAAGGAAAAAAGAATAAAGAAAAAAAAAAAAGAAAAGAAAACCAAAGCGGGGGGGGAGGGGGGGGGAAGCCACAAGAATTATTAAAAAACACCAACAACAACCACACAAAGACTATATATGGCATTTTCTTTAAAAAATAGAGTCTTTTTGTTTTGAAAAGTAATAGTTGGTGATAGAAATAAAAATTAGAGGAGAAATAGAAGACTTAACAATTTTAAAAAGTTAGAAAAAAGAAGAAGAAGAAAAGAAGAAAAAATAACCCCACAACAGCGTCAACAAAAAAACAAAAAGAAAAAAGAAAGAAAAAGAAAAAAGGAAAAAAAAAAGGAATGATTGTAAAAATAGTAAAGATATATCTGGCCCTTTCTCTGGTGTTGTGGTCAGTGTTGGGTCACTTCCAAGGCGGTTCCCTCTGTTTAACTTCTTCTGTTTGTTGGTCTCTTCAGTGTCTGATTTCCGTCCTGACACAGGGGTGGTGGTGGTGGACACTTTTTTTTTCTTTTAGGCTCACTTGTTCAGTCGCGCTATGGGGAGGGAGGGATGCTGCAAACAAATAGCACTGTCGTGTGCATGCAGTGTCTCAGCCCCGCTGGGCCTGTCCCTGCTTGAGTCACACAAACCCCTCCAGCTCTGTGATGCTCAGCCGGGAACCGTCTGAGGCCAGCCCTAGGCTGCGTGCACCTCCCCAGTCTAAGCCGCTCAGGTTCAGCACTCAGGTAGCCCTCAGAAGTGCAAATTCGGTTGGGACTGCATTTTGTGCCCTTCCCAGGTCCGAGTAGCTCAGGAGTTTGGTGAGCACGGTTGCTGCGACTTGTCGCCTTTCCTGTCTCTGCTGCTCAGTTTTCTGGGTGTACCGCTGGCACCCCTTGTGAGGCAGATGGCGACTGTCCAGCACCCCCAGAAGTCTTAGCAAAGAAGCCGGTTAGCAGTTTGGTAGGTAAAGTCTCTCTGGGGCTGCGATTGCCCCTTTCCAGCCCTTATGGCTCTGGCTGCCTGTCCCTGGCGCGGGATGGTCTGTAGCTAGCTATTTCCAATCCATCCTTTGTTCTGTGCACGGTCCTGGCAGTGTCTTGTGTTTGAGCTTTTCCCGTGGTAGCTATCCCACAGTCTGGTTTGCTAGCCCAAGTTAGTTCGTTCTGGTTACACATGGGGTGTTCCTGCCTGATTCTTACAAAGCAGTGCAGCCCACGCCTCCCGTGCCTCCCTGCCCTGCCCCTACTTGTTAGTGGCGGATGTAGGTATCTGTGCTGCTTTCCCACTGGGGGAGTTACTGTTGGGCTTGTAATCTGTTGGTTTTAATTATTTATTTATTTTTCCTTCCTGTTATGTTGCCCTCTGTTATTCCAAGTCTCGCCACAGACTTGGCAGGGAGAGTGTTTCCTGGTGTTTGGAAACCTCTCTTCTTAAAATTCCCTTCCCAGGACAGGCTTCCCTTCCCAGGACAGAGCTCCCTCCCCAACTCCTTTGTCTCTTTTTTAATCTTTTATATTTTTTCCTACCTGTTTTTGAAGACAATGATCTGCTTTTCTGGTTGCCTGATGTCCTCTGCCAGCATTCAGAAGTTGTTTTGTGGAGTTTGCCTAGCTTTGAAATGTTCTTTTGAGGAATTTGTGAGGGAGAAAGTGGTCTCCCCATCCTATTCCTCCACCATCTTAGGACCGCCCCCAACACATACTTTCTTAACAACATTTAAAATAGTAACTTTTATTCAGAGTTTAAAGGTGGGAAAACAGAGTTCAAGAATGTACAGTTCACTAGAGGTGGAAGGGGGATACTTATCCCAAGTTACTCAATTCCAAAAGTAGCACTCTGGACCACTCTTCCATGCTTTCTTCTGTTTATTGCCAATCCCACACCTCCTTCCTCTTCAAATTCATTGTTGGCTTTCAGTAAGGAAAACAGGCAGCAAATGCTCAAAAGACTCAAGCTCCATGATGGCTTTTGGGGAAGAGTTTTTTAAAGGCAGTGTAAGGGAGGGGATCATGGGATTTAGGATCAGCTCTTGGACATCCTTCTGACTGGCTGGTGGTGAGAGAATAGGGAAGCATTTTAGGAGCCAGTAGCATCAACTTTCTGGTTCCAACCAGTCTGAGGGCTACCTGCTGGCGGTCAACTTGCAGTCAACATCCTCCATGGTGGACAGGGTTTTATTGTCTTCAAACTAACTTATGATCAGACTTACCTTTACCTTTGAAGCAAAACTGGGAGTCTTTGTGACTGATTTATTATTTAAGTTATAGTTTCCTCCTGGGCTGTCCTATCTTTGTTTTTGCATTCTTTACTTCTTCAAGTACACACTGCTAGGGGAGTCACAGTGGATTTTCACAGCCTCTTTTCCTATCAACAACATCTGAGGACACAGAGGGGTCTGTCACACCAGGAGGGGCCCTATGTGGACCTACTTCATTTTGGGAATATATTTGCAATTGGTTTTTTAGCCTTAGAATGTTACATATCATGTAACTTTGGGGCAACATAGGTTGAATCCTCAGGTTTTTGTGGGGTTTTTTTGTTTTGTTTTTTCCATCTTTACTTGAGACAAAATATCTCTAGTTTTTTTTTTTTTTTTTTTAATATCCTTTTCTTTACAATGTTTTTGAAAGCTGCAGGAAACAGCCTAAACATGCCAATGTTATTAATTTTTTTCTTCTGTTTGACCCTAACAGCCCAAGCACATGGCCTGCCTTCCAACTTAACAGCAGGAAACAATTTGATTAGTTTGCGACCCACCTCCAATTGTACACCCCATGTTTTCCATCCATCAGTACCTGCATCCTTGCCACCTACTTCCTGATTGCCTCCACCAAACTAAACTATTCCTTTTAAAAAAATATGTGTTTATGTTTTCTTATTCACTTATGTTTTAGATTTTTAATTTAACCTTTTTTAACGTGCACCCAGATAGATCATCTGGCGAGCTTGCTAAAATTCAGATTTTGAATCAGAAGATCTGGTGGAAGGATTGAGATCTGGCATTTCTAAGAAATTCCCATTTGATATCATTATGATCAGGACAAGACCATGGTTTGGTTAATTAGATTCATGCACCATGCTACTTCTTTCTACTAATTATTCTTTACAGGTGTTTCCTATTTAAGATAGCCAAATGTACTCTGGCCTGTTTAAATGAAAAGGAATCTATGGTTAAACCACAGGCCCAGGGCAACCTGGAGGGTTGAATCAAGAGACAATAGTCTGTTGCTCTAAGAAAAAATCCCCAAATAATGCATAGGACTCACCCATCTAAAGAACTGCTGCCTTTGCCAAGATCAGGCAGAATATTAAATCTGTTACCATAATCACTGTTTCCCAATTTTGTGCCTCTGCAAAAATCAGGAAGATGCTATCTAGCTCATGGTTTCTAAATAAGACCACCTCTGTTATAATCCGTAACAGCATAAAGGATTTCTACTCCCTGTGCCTCTCAGTGCATAAATAATAATGAATCGAAGTTTCACAAGAGTGCATTGACAAAACCTATATAGTTCATCCTTCTAAATAGCCACAGCTTGATTGCTAAAAGAGTATGAAATATTGCTTTTATCTACCTTCATTCTTCCCACTAGGAGCCTGGTATTGAGGTGTGGTAAACACATAGTCCACAGTCTTCATCTAACACAGTCAAGTTTTGCAAGAGATAGACAATCTAACAACTGCTCAGGTGGCTAAGAAAGAAAGGAGAAAAAGATCAAATATATTGATATGTAGCTATTTCATGCATTAATATAAAATAAAAGGTAGCTTTCAAAGTCAAACTGAGATATCTGTATTTACAAATTAAAAAAAAAAGACAAGCCTTTTACTCAAAGTAAGGAGTAGTAGATAGATTTCTTATTTAAATACAGCAGGTTAAAGGATTTCTTCCCCGATGACAGCATATTGCCAGTCAAGGTTTTACAACTCTATATTATGTACTAAATCACTAGATTATAAAGCTAGAGATTTTATAAACTTGTGCTAAATACTGACATAATTTTAAAACTTTTAAACTCCAGAAATGTTAAAATATTTATTTTATGTGCTAGGTGTTAACAACCAAAATTTGCACAGTTTTACCCAGAGAAGGGGAGCTATGAAAAACTGATAGTTGTTTTACGGCAGTTATTCACAGGTATTGCCATTAGCTTTGGGGCCCAAAAAGATTATAAACGTGAAACAGAAATATATCCCGACATTCAACATTTTAGAGAGTTTCATTCTTATTTTTCTTTCTTTTTTCTATTTTTGTCATTGATTTTACAAAAAAAAAAAATGCTTCATTTGATAAAGTGAAAGTGAAAGTGAAGTCACTCAGTCCTGTGCGACTCTTTGTGACCCTCAGGAATCCTTTAGTTGGAAATGCAGTACTTGGATGCAATCTCAAAAGTGACAGAATGATCTCTGTTCATTTCCAATGCAAACCACTCAGTACTACAGTAATCCAAGTCTATGCTGCGACCAGTAACGCTGAAGAGGATGAAGTTGAATGGTTCTATGAAGACCAACAAGGCCTTTTAGAACTAACACCCCCAAAAGATGTCCTTTTCATTACAGGGGACTGGAATGCAAAAGTAGGAAGTCAAGAAACACCTGGAGTAACAGGAAAATTTGGCCTTGGAATGAAGAATGAAGCAGGGCAAAGGCTAATAGAGTTTTGCCAAGAAAATGCACTGGTCAGGGCAAACACCCTCTTCCAACAACACAAGAGAAGACTCTACACATGGACATCACCAGATGGTCAACACCAAAATCAGATTGATTATATTCTTTGCAGCCAAAGATGGAGAAGCCCTATACAGTCAGCAAAACAAGACCAGGAACTGACTGTGGCTCAGATCATGAACTTCTTCTTGCCAAATTCAGACTGAAATTAAAGAAAGTAGGGAAAACCGATAGACCATTCAGGTATGACCTAAATCAAATCCCTTATGATTGTACAGTGGAAGTGAGAAATAGATTTAAGGGACTAGATCTGATAGATAGAGTGTCTGATGAACTATGGAATGAGGTTCATGACAATGTACAGTAGACAGGGATCAAGACCATCCCCATGGAAAAGCAATGCAAAAAAGCAAAATGGCTGTCTGGGGAGGCCTTACAAATAGCTGTGAAAAGAAGAGAAGCGAAAAGCAAAGGAGAAAAAGAAAGACATAAGCATCTGAAAGCAGAGTTCCAAAAAATAGCAAGAAGAAATAAGAAAGCCTTCCTCAGCGATCAATGCAAAGAAATAGAGGAAAACAACAGAATGGGGAAGACTAGAGATCTCTTTAAGAAAATTAGGGATACCAAGGGAACATTTCATGCAAAGATGGGCTCCATAAATGGTATGGACCTAACAGAAGCAGATTATTAAGAAGAGGTGGCAAGAACACACAGAAGAACAGCAAAAAAAAAAGTTCTTCATGACCAAGGTAATCACGATGGTGTGATCAGTCACCTAGAGCCAGACATCCGGGAATGTGAAGTTTGTGAACAAAGCTAGTGGAGGTGATGGAATTCCAATTGAGCTA
This sequence comes from Budorcas taxicolor, assembly GCF_023091745.1. NCBI lineage: Eukaryota > Metazoa > Chordata > Mammalia > Artiodactyla > Bovidae > Budorcas > Budorcas taxicolor. The sequence continues at coordinate 59,296,422 of NC_068921.1, read as the reverse complement.
TTTCAAATCCTGAAAGATGATGCTGTGAAAGTGCTGCACTCAATATGCCAGCAAATTTGGAAAATTTAGCAGTGGCCACAGCACTGGAAAAGGTCAGTTTTCATTCCAATCCCAAAGAAAGGCAATGCCAAAGAATGCTCAAAGTACCACACAAATGCACTCATCTCATATGCTAGTAAAGTAATGCTCAAAATTCTCCAAGCCAGGCTTTTGCAATACATGATCTGTGAATTTCCAGATGTTCAAGCTGGTTTTAGAAAAGGCAGAGGAACCAGAGATCAAATTGCCAACATCCACTGGATCATCAAAAAGGCAAGAGAGTTCCAGAAAAACATCTACTTCTGCTTTATTGACTATGCCAAAGCCTTTGACAGTGTGGATCACAATAAACTGTGGAAAATTCTGAAAGAGGTGGGAATACCAGACCACCCGACCTGCCTCTTGAGAAACCTGTATGCAGGTCAGGAAGCAACAGTTAGAACTGGACATGGAACAACAGACTGGTTCCAAATAGGAAAAGGAGTACGTCAAGGCTGTATATTGTCAAACTGGTTATTTAAATTCTATGCAGAGTACATCATGACCAACGCTGGACTGGAAGAAACACAAGCTGGAATCAAGATTGCTGGGAGAAATATCAGTAACCTCAGATATGCAGATGACACCACCTTTATGGCAGAAAGTGAAGAGGAACTAAAAAGCCGCTTGATTAAAGTGAAAGGAGATGAAAAAGTTGGCTTAAAATTCCACATTCAGAAAACAAAGATCATGGCATCTGGTCCCATCACTTCATGGGAAATAGATGGGGAAACAGTGGAAACAGTGTCAGAATTTATTTTGAGGGGCTCCAAAATCAATGCAGATAGTTACTGCAGCCATGAAATTAAAAGATGCTTACTACTTTAAAGGAAAGTTATGACCGACCTAGATAGCATATTCAAAAGCAGAGACATTACTTTGCCAACAAAGTTCCGTCTAGTCAAGGCTATGGTTTTTCTAGTGGTCATATATGGATGTGAGAGTTGGACTGTGAAGAAAGCTGAGTGCCGAAGAATTGATGATTTTGAACTGTGGTGTTGGAGAAGAATATTGAGAGTCCCTTGGACTGCAAGGAGATCCAACCAGTCCACTCTAAAAGTTATCCGTTCTGGGTGTTCTTTGGAAGGAATGATGCTAAAGCTGAAACTCCAGTACTTTGGCCACCTCATGCGAAGAGTTGACTCATTGGAAAAGACTCTGATGCTGGGAGGGACTGGGGACAGGAAGAGAAGGGGAGACAGAGGATGAGATGGCTGGATGGCGTCACTGACTCGATGGACGTGAATCTGAGTGAACTCCGGGAGTTGGTGATGGACAGGGAGGCCTGGCGTGCTGCGATTCATGGGGTGGCAAAGAATCGGACAGGACTGAGCGACTGAACTGAACTGAACTGAACTGGACTGGACTGTAGCCTACAGGCTCTTCTGTCTATGGGATTCTCCAGGCAGGAATACTGGAGTGGGTTGCCATTTGCTTCTCCAGTGTATCTTCCTGACCCAGGGATCGAACCGGGGTCTCCCACATTGGAGGCAGTCGCTTTAACCTCTGAGCCACCAGAGAAGCCTCATTTGGTAAACGTGTCACTAAAACTGAAAGTATAAGTAGAAAAACCCAGCAAACTGTTAATTGTTTGAATTTGCTGCTGATTAACATATTTATCAAATAATGCAGTTGTTGACAATTTGGACATCAGTTTTGAGATTTAAACATTTTGTAAATTTCCTTTAAGTCATAGTCATATTTTGTTTTTATAGAACCAGCTGCATACTGTTTACTACCTAAGTTGAATACGTCAGCCATTAAGTTTTGCATGTTTTACTGATTGAAATGAATATATTAGTAGTTAAATTTGCATTTACACTGATTGCCCTGAATATTGTGCAAATGTATATGTTGTTAAATTTAAAAAAATAAATATCTTAGTAATTACTTCTATTAAAGAAATTTAGAGCCCATAACTTAAAATTAACCCAGCCACGAAGATTTTACTTGTCATTTTTCTCTTAATCTGTTATTAACACAAATTATTGCTCTGTTGTTTTTAAATGCCATTATTCATCATTTTAAAACTTTTTTTTTTCTTTTTTTGTGACGAGTGCTTGATTGTTAGGGTTACAAAGATCAAAACCTCATTGGCAAAAAATTTTCTTTTGTGGTTAATATTGATAAATTGGAGCTATAAGGCCTAATACTTTAACTCTTGTGTATAATACAATTTAAGCGAATTTTTATTAATTTAATTTCTATGTAAATATGACTTGGAAGGATAGAAATTCTATTAATTTGGTCTCTAGCATGTGCCAAAGTATCAAAAGTATTTCTTTTCTTAATTCTCTTGGCAGTTGATATAATTTTACAGATAAGACAAACTCAAAAATGTTTAAATAAAGTCACTGAAATCTGTTCATCATGTAAGTAGTGGAGCTTGGACTACAATCTGGAACTATCCAGTTTCAAATGCTCTAATTTCTACTCCATCATTCATGCCCTAGACTAAAAAACACTTTTTAAAGAGTCAAATCTCTGTTACTTACTAGGTTTGTGTGGTTGTACGTATTTCTCATCTCTGTATCTATTTCTGAAATTAAGGTAACAGCTATCATTTCTCAGTCAGTTCTATACGGTGAATGAAATAGAACAAATGTAGGCTTTTTGAAAATCATAAAGCACTCTATTATTTTAAGGTATCCTGAATATATTTACTAATCAATTATGATTTATGTCATAATATAAAAAGATATTTTTAGTGAGGAACTATGCATTATTTAACTTACGTGCAAAGTACATCATGAGAAACGCTCGGCTGGAAGAAGCACAAGCTGGAATCAAGATTGCCAGAAGAAATATCAATAACCTCAGATATGCAGATAACACCACCCTTCTGGCAGAAAGTGAAGAGGAACTAAAAAGCCTCCTGATGAAAGTGAAAGAGGAGAGTGAAAAAGTTGGCTTAAAGCTCAACATTCAGAAAACGAAGACCATGGCATCTGGTCCCATCACTTCATGGGAAATAGATGGGGAAACAGTGGAAACAGTGTCTGACTTTATTTTGGGGGGCTCAAAATCACTGTAGATGGTGACTGCAGCCATGAAAGTAAAAGATGTTTACTCCTTGGAAGAAAAGTTATGACCGACCTAGATAGCATATTTAAAAGCAGAGACATTACTTTGCCAACCAAGGTCCATCTAGTCAAGGCTATGGTTTTTCCTGTGGTCATGTATGGATGTGAAAGTTGGACTGTGAAGAAAGCTGAGCACTGAAGAATTGATGCTTTTGAACTGTGATACTGAAGACTCTTGAGAGTCCCCTGGACTGCACGGACATATAACCAGTCCATTCTAAAGGAGATCAGCCCTGGGTGTTCTTTGGAAGGAATGATGCTAAAGCTGAAACTCCAGTACTTTGGCCACCTCCTGCAAAGAGTTGACTCATTGGAAAAGACCCTGATGCTGGGAGGGATTGGAGGGAGGCAGAGAAGGGGACGACCGAGGATGAGATGGCTGGATGGTATCACCGACTCGATGGACATGAGTCTGAGTGAACTCCGGGAGATGGTGATGGACAGGGAGGCCTGGCGTGCTGCGATTCACAGGGTCCCAAAGAGTCGGACACGACTGAGTGACTGAACTGAACTGATGCATTAAGAATGAGAAGTAGAACTTACTATGTTCTCAGGGGTCAGTGAATTTAAGAAAATTAAGGGGAGCAGTGATTTTGCCATGTTTGCCATGATCCTTGGCATTACTATCTTCCTACACATTGTTTTCCTTTATTTGGAGCTTCCTTTATACTCCAGTATTATTTTTCTTATGTCCCTTCACCCTTAGAAAGACTTCCAGTCAATTCTTAACCTGCTTTATACCCCTGTTCCAGAAGCACTGTGCGCATTTATATTCCTGGCATTTATAAAACTTTCATGTAATTGTTATTCTCTTTGTCTATAACTCTTGCCAGTGTGAACATCTCTGGCACACAGTAAATGCCAGGTGTACTGAGTTTGTGTAAGTGAGTTTGACTGTCTCCACCTATAATTGTTGTTCAGTCACTAAGTAGCCTCCAACTCTTTGCAACTGTATGGACTATACAGCTGTCTCCAACTCTTTGCAACTGTATGGACTTTCCCTATGGACTGTAGCTCACAAGGCTCCTCGGTCCATGGGATTCTCCAGGCAAGAATACTGGAGTGGGTTGCCATTTCCTTCTCCAGGGGATCTTCCCAACCCAGGGATAGAACTCAGGTCTCCTACATTGCAGGCAGATTCTTTACCATCTGAGCCACCATCGCCCACTTTTTTTTTTTTTCCTCTTCAGGTTTAACTAAAGGACAGACTTTGCTGTCCTTTACATTTCCTATAGTTTGCTCAAATTCATGTCCACTGAGTTGGTGGCACCATCCAACCATCTCATCTTCTGTCACCCCCTCTCCTCCTGTCCTTTCCTCCTGCCCTCTCCGCCTACCCTTGGAAATGCCTATCCAAGCATAAGGGTCTTTTCCAATAAGTTGACTCTTTGCATCAGGTGGCCAAAGTATTGGAGCTTCAGCCTCAGCGTCAGTCCTTGCAATGAATATTCAAAGCTATAATTAGGTGGTGTCTATTCTTCTTATTTTCCTTCAATATTATATATTTTGTTGTGGCAAAAACATATAATATGAACTCTCTACTCTTAACAGATTTTTAGGTGCACAGCCCAGTATTAAGTATAAGCACAATGTCATACAGCAGATCTCTAGAACCTTTTCTTTATGCATGACTGAATCTTTATACCCTGAGCAATCTTGTCAGGAAAATAATTTATGAGTTAGAAAATTCAGTATAATATTGGTTGCAGTGCTGTGCTATGCTTAGATGCTCAGTTGTGTTCAACTCTTTGTGACCCCATAGACTGTAGCCCGGCAGGCTCCTCTGGGATTTTTCAGGTAAGAATACTGGAGTAGTTTGACATTTCCTTCTCCAGAGGATCCTACTGACTCAGGGATCAAGCCTGAGTTTCCTGTGTTTTGTGCATTGCAGGCAGGTTCTTTACCTGCTGAGCCATCCAGAAAGCTAATATTGGATGAGTCAGATTTCTTTCTTTTTTTTTTTTTTTTTTTGGTAAAAAAAATTTGCTATATAATATTGCCCGATTTCACAACTGAGCATATGTCACAAATCAATATTTTAACATATATATATGTACTTATATTAATACTAGGTGAATATAGATATACACAAACATAAATCTATATATATTAGATACATATATATATATGTGTGTGTGTTTTAATTTCCATAGCCAAGGTACATTATATGATCTGTTGAGAATTACAGAAATGCATTTTGCAGGTGAGAAAATAAAAAATTTTAAATACTGCAAAGATATAGTTAAATCAATTCCTGTTTATTTTATAGTGACAAATAATTTTCCATTTACAAAGTAATTTTATTTATGTTCTATATTACATTTTAATGTATAGAATAGTTTTATTTTACAAAGTTAATGTCATACCATGAATTTACCACTTAAAATTTCTTCTAAAATTTATATTAATTGAGATTAAAAAGTGAGGCAATGAGATTAGGAAATGAAAAAAAAATCTATAAACATTCAACTGTTGTCAATAATGACTAAGGCATGATTAATAAATTGTACTACATTTAGAGCTCAATTATGAAAGCTGGCAACCTAATCAGGAAATCAAGCTGTACAACCCACAGTGCAGTTTAAAACTCAGCAATTGTAACTTCAAAGTGTTCAGCTGAACTAGTGAAATTGTTGGTTGAATTATCAAACGTGCAGTGCAATTAGTTAAGTAAGAAAATCCCACAGTGCTATGATATGGATTTGAATCAGCAAAGACCCCTTGTGATTGCTAAATAACTGACTACTTTCTCAGTAACTATAGTTCTTGAATAATTCTATAAATCAATATGGAAATGAAGTTTAATGAAATGAAATAGTGAAAAAGAGACAATCGTTGTTAAATTTAGAAAATTGGTAAAACTTGAAAGTAGCTGGATAATTTTCTTTTACATATGCTATTGATCTACTAGACTTCCTAGTATTTGCTGCGTATTATTCTTGTTCTTTAAAATATTTTATTATTTTTGTTAAATATCTTCCCTCTAGAAATTTGCTCAAAAGATAAGAGTCCTTTCATCCGGAAGAATTAATTCAAAGGAATACAGCATTTGAATCCCTCATTTCAATAGACTGATTAGCTATACCAGGTATAATTTACAGACCTCCCACAAAGTGTAAACTTTTACAGACTTTTCTAGATGAATGACTAGCTATATGATTTATAATGGAGATTTGAAAAAGAATTCCTAGAGATTGAAAATCCTGCATACAGAAAATTTCACCTGTATGTAAGTTTGAAACATATAAATAACACAATATCTAAAATTGCAGGCAGGAAACATAGAGAAGTACATTTGTGGATATGTGGAAATTCAAAAACTATATGGTATGTTTTCTTTCACTTCATAAATTTATGTTTTCAGGTTCTACACTTGAGGAAAAATTTCCCACTTTCAATTGAATTATTTAACTATCGGCTATCAGTGCTTTTTTCAGCTGACATAAAATTTTATAAATTTTGAAAAAAAATTATAAAATCATCTTCATATGATCAAGTTACAGATAAGCACACACTGTTTTTAAGAACTCTAATGTTTTATAATAATTAATCATTTGTTATGTTAACCCTTCCAAAAAATAATTAATCATTTGAAGAAATACAAGCTGCATTTTAAAAGTCCTTATGAAGCATGGAAATTTAGTCAGAATAATTTTTAAGGTCTTTTCTCTAAATCTCTAGCCTGGGAAACAAAAAATTCAAATGCCTCTGGTATCTGGGTGGATAATATAAAAGAGCAAAGTTTGAAGACATGGTAGGAACTGATGTGACTTCTGAAAAATTATAGTAGATCTGCTCTAAAAGGGTAAGCAACCCTCATCCAGCTGAATGTTTCCATTCAATCCAATAGAAAATGTGGTTTCCATGCTGCTGCTTTTTCTTAAGTGAAACCAGAGAAACATATTTATTTTAAACTCATGAATTAAGTATTGAATTGAAAGTCACTCAGTTGTCTCCAGCTCTTTGCAACCTTATGGACTGTAGCCTACAAGGCTCCTCTGTCCATGCAATTCTCCAGGCAAGAATACTAGAGTGGGTTGCCATTTCCTTCTCCAGGGGATCTTCCTGAACCAGGGATTGAACCCAGGTCTCCTGCATTGCAGGCAGATTCTTTACCATCTGAGACACCATTGCCTACTTTTCTTTTTTTAAGAAATAATACAGTGCAGTCCCAATACAGTGCGACTGCTGTTTACCAATTTTCCTCTAAGAAGAACATTATTATAAGTGTCATCTTCTATTGACATAGTGACAAGATGATGCATTGAATACTTCATGAAACAGTTCCCTTACCTAACATGAACTCTGACAGAAGTTTTTCCTTATCACAACTAAGAATTATAAAGTATAAAAGTCAAGAGATGATTCAACTCATTCTTTTATTTTTAAATGGTAAAACTGAGAGCAGAAATTTCAGTCTTTCACCCAAAGTCATGGAGTTGTTTAATAAGAAAATGAATTCACTCAGTTGTGTCCAACTCTTTGTGACCCCATGGACTGTAGCCCACCAGGCTCCTCCATCAGTGGAATTTTCTAGGCAAGAGTACTGGAGTTGGTTGCCATTTCCTTCTCCAGGGGATCTTCCTGACCTGGGGATCGAACCCTGGTCTCCTGCATTGCGGGCAGATGCTTTACTGTCTGAGCCACCAGGAAATCCCTCATGCTTAATAAGAGGTTCATGGGGAAAAAGGCAATGAAACCCATCATGTGAGAAAACTCATGGGGGATGCCCTCATAGGTGTTATAATATTTCCTTTTAGAACAATTTTGTGATGTTGATACTCTTAGCCACAGTTTGCAATTTAATACATAGCTTCAATTCTGTTGCCCATTATTACACAGCTACTAAGTAGCAGACCAATGATCCAAACCATTTGATTCCTAGCCTAGGTCTTTCCATATTTTCCATTAAATCATTTCATTAAAAATAAGTAAGTTTCTATCCTATAGGGAATTAAAAAAATCTCTTTGGAAAAAAAACTTCAGATTAGGGCTCTTCATATTTTGTGCTCTTCACTAGTCATATTGATTAGTATTTATAGTAAATGCAGCTGATACGATGTTGTAAATTATGATGGCCTTTTGGTTATTTCAGTCATCATCTCATAGAAGGCTGTAGTACTGATCTGTGGTTAAACCTGAAGAGATAATACACCTCTTTCCTCCTGGGCACAAAAGAGATAGATAGACATTTAAACCTAGTTTCTCCAAAACAGGCCTCAGCGTGCATCGCTGCCAAATTCATCTTAGTCACTACAGGGCATCGTAGCTGGGATGCCCACAAGAGAGTCTCAGCTGACAATAGACACAAATGAGAATGTGCCCACCAGTGCAGCTCCAGTCATTCTTCCTGCATTTGGGAATTACTGCCCAATATGACAGAAGCTAAATATAATTAACAAACCTTGAGGGTTGACATATATTTTTAGTAATGGTGCCAGTCATCCAAATTAAACAGATAGTTCAGTTCAGTTCAGTTCAGTCTCTCAGTCGTGTCAGACTCTTTGCTACCCCATGAATTGCAGCACGCCAGGCCTCCCTGTCCATCACCAACTCCTGGAGTTCACTCAGACTCACATCCATCGAGTCAGTGATTCCATCCAGCCATCTCATCCTCTGTCATCCCCTTCTCCTCCTGCCCCCAATCCCTCCCAGCATCAGAGTCTTTTCCAATGAGTCAACTCTTCACATGAGGTGGCCAGAGTACTGGAGCTTCAGCTTTAGCATCATTCCTTCCAAAGAAATTCCAGGGCTGATCTCCTTCAGAATGGACTGGTTGGATCTCCTTGCAGTCCAAGGGACTCTCAAGAGTCTTCTCCAACACCACAGTTCAAAAGCATCAATTCTTTGGCACTCAGCCTCCTTCACAGTCCAACTCTCACATCCATACATGACCACTAGAAAAACCATAGCTTTGACTAGACAGACCTTAGTTGGCAAAGTAATGTCTCCACTTTTGAATATACTATCTAGGTTGGTCATAACTTTTTTTTCCAAGGAGTAAGTGTCTTTTAATTTCATGGCTGCAGTCACCATCTGCAGTGATTTTGGAGCCCCCCAAAATAAAGTCTGACACTGTTTCTACTGTTTCCCCACCTATTTGCCATGAAGTGATGGGACTGGATGCCATGATCTTCGTTTTCTGAATGTTGAGCTTTAAGCCAACTTTTGTAGGTGAAACCAAAATGCATATAAAAGATCAACTTGAAAATATATTTATTAAATTTAGATTTATGATGTACTTGGAATAGGGGTTAAAAATATTATTTGTATGCCAGTGATATCCAATGTGTTAAAAGTTAATTTTAACACATTTGTTAAAAGTTAATTTTAACACATTTGAACAAATACACTTATGACAACTTATCTAAATTTGCCCTGCTTTCTTTATCAAACTTCATTATTTGTTTCCTTCCTTAGACATAACATTTTGCAGCACTTTATTTAATACATGTAAGTAGTCTCTCTTTTCATATTAGAATCCAGATGAAATGAAGGCAGAGGCCTTGTGAAGCTTGGCACAAAGTTTAATAAAAAATAATGAATTAATAATGCAAAATGAAACATGGAAGTTGCTAGGGAATAAAGAAATATTAAATAATCATTCTTAATCTGAAAGAGTTCAAATAGTGATAGATACATCAAAACTAATAAGAAATTAAAGTTGTCCACTAAGAAAAGCAAAGGAATATTTTAGAATTTTCAAATAGTTGAAAGAAAAAATAAAACTATAGGAACAAGTCAGGAAAGGGAAAAGGGAAAACAAGCAAACTTGTATGAAATTAGTTCTTTTAAACTTTAAGTGATGGGAAAGAATAGAGTGAAAATATTCTTCATTGATCCAGAGTAACTTGGAAGTCAGGCATGGTAATGGTAAATAAGCATATCTAAAAAGAAACTACCACACAAGAATAAATCATAATCATGAGTCTGTTTCTATCACCATATGGTATTTCTCTCTGACTGGCTTATCTCACTTAGTATGATAATTCCCAAGTCCATCCATATTCCTAAATAGCATCATTTCATTCTTTCTTATGATTGAATAATATTCCATTGCTTAAGTATCCTACATCTTATTTATCAATTCATCTATCAGTGGAAAGGAAGACTTTTGTTTCTCCTAGTTACTAAGGAACCTGGTATAAATTATTTAAAAATTCACATTCATTGCCTCCTTATAAAACCATGTCTAAATGAAAAGCAACAAGTTATCCCATTAACTAGTGTCTTCTTGATTCATGAGTTATGTGCAAGATTTCTATATAGAGAAAATAAATATATATTTAACCTAGATCTGTAATCATTGGAGAAGGAAATAGCAACCCACTCCAGTGTTCTTGCCTGGAGAATCCCAGGGTTGGGGGGAGCCTGGAGGGCTGCCGTCTATGGGGTCGCACAGAGTCGGACACAACTGACGCGACTTAGCAGGGCAGATTTGTAATCACTGTTGACTATAGTGGCCATGGAAACGTACCACTCAGACCTCTAACTGCAGGAGCTGTGATAGCAACCACTGCACTCTGGAATTCATCATGATGTTTGCACCAGGCAGTGCTCATTGACTGTTTCCAGCCCATGTCTGGAAACAGCAGTGATAGTAAATCATGCCTATTCCTAGGAAATTAGTACTCCTCCAGAAGGACAACTGTGGCTCAAGAAATCTCCACCAGCCTTGCCAAACTTCTTTTAGAACTGCATGGCAGTCTAGGATTTTCCCACTCACCCGTCCACCACTCTCTCCTTCAGAAGGGCCAAACCTGCATTAAGTATTTGCACCTTCCTCAGATGTCCCAGGGTCCTTGAATTTTGTGCCTCCTAAGGCTTTCTCCTAGTACATCTCTTGATTGTGTAATCCCTCTTGACTTCTGCTCCTTTGGGGACCAGGACAACCTACATTAGGTTTCTTCTTTGTGCTGTCAACATCAATAATGATTGTTAGACAGCAAAAAATAAAACAGATATTTTATATGATTTTTCTCATGTGGAAAAATGTCTTGGGGATTTCCTGTTAAGGACGGTGGTACAAGTATTTATCTCTGCTCTCTGTTAAAATTCTTCAATGATGGTCTCAGTTGAATTAAAGACAAATAATTATAGATAACAACAGAGTGAATGATAAAGTAACAGAAAATGAGAAATGTCAACAAAACTTTTGAAATTAATATGCATTTGTGGCAGTGTTGGTTTAGTTGCTGTGTTGTGTCCAACTCTTGCCACCCCATGAACTGTAGCCTGTCAGGTTCCTCTGTCCATGGGATTCTCCAGACAAGAATACTGGAGTGGGTTGCCATTTCCTTCTTCAGGGGATCTTCACAAACAAGGGATCGAACCTGGGTCTCCTACATTGCAGGCAGATTCTTTATCAACTGAGCTATGAGGGAAGCCCAAAATGCATTTGGGGGAGTGTAGAAAGCACCATCAAAGAAAACCAATCTCTTTACTATAGGTTTCCATCTATAACAGAAAGCTGTTAATAGTTAATTCTTTAGGCTGTTTTTGGAGGAAGTGATCTAATTCATGTCAATGACCTAGAAATTACAGCCTTCAGTCAGTTCAGTCAGTCAGTCATGTCCGACTCTTTGCGACCCCATGAACCGCAGCACACCTGGCCTCCCTGTCCATCACCAACTCCTGGAGTTTGCTCAGACTCATGTCCATTGAGTCAGTGATGCCATCCAACCATCTCATCCTCTACTATCCCCTTCTTCTCCTGCCTTCAGTCTTTCCCAGGGTCTTTTCCAGTGAATCAGTTCTTTGCATCAGGTGGCTAAAGTTTTGGAGTTTCAACTTTAGCATCAGTCTTTCCAATGAATATTCAGGACTGATTTCCTTTAGGATGGACTGATTTGATATCCTTGCAGTCCCAGGGACTCTCGAGAGTCTTCTCAAACACTACAGCTCAAAAGCATCAATTCTTCAGCACTCAGATTTCATTATAGTCCAACTCTCACATCCATACATAACTACTGGAAAAACCATAGCTTTGACTCGATGGACATTTGTCAGCAAAGTAGTGTCTCTGCTTTTTAATATTCTGTCTAGGTTGGTCATAGCTTTTCTCCCAAGGAGCAATATTCACTCACAGTAAATATCCAATAAATATTAATTGCTTTTAAGTTGTTATCAATCTACCCAACTCAAAAAAATATCTAGTTTCCCTACTAGGCAACTGATATTTTAAAAATATATAAAATCTCATGAAATGATGAGGAAAGCACCAGAGAAATAGAGAGTGCATGCATTCCTGGAAGACTGAGAACTCCATACAGTGATAAGTTAAAACTTGGCATTTTGCAAATTTTATATCTAGATATTGATATTCATATCTTTATTTCAATTGTATGACAAATAAAATCCTTAAAAATAATAATAAAGCAGTAACATTTTTAATTTTCTTTACAAATATATTAAGCTTTTCAGCAACCAAGGGGGGAAAACAACAACAACAACAACAACAAGAAAAAACTGAGAGCTACTCCTTATTGCAAAATACCTTGTGAGCCATGAGAAAAGCAATGTTTGTAGTTTGACTGTGAGCGGTTGATGTCCATAAAAAATGTGTGAACATTCAAGGCTTCTCAGTGACACTGTGTTCTATATTCAGGTCCAGGAAGTCTTTTCTCTCGTCTGTCTACCTTTACCCCAGACTCCTAAATTTATTTTTCCTGATACCCTGAAATTACTTTCATTTTATCATTGCCTATTAATTATATTGCCAGTGATTCCTTAGAGAAGCTTCACCTTTCATCTGCTCAATTTGAAGTACAAAAGCTTGAATGCCAGCAGTACTTCTTAATTAGTCAGTGAAAGTGAGAAGAGGTCACAGGCTACCTAGGGAGGCATGCTGGTAGATGGGGGAGGCTGAGGCAGTGCTGCAGCAGGAATGCTCCTACCAAGCCCATCCCTAGGTTCTCAGTCAGAGTCAGGTGGACCAGGAAGTATGAAATGGAAAAATGCTTTCCAAAGTTTATGATCTGTTTTCTGATAAACAGCCATTTCTGAAGTCATTTCAAGTATAAAAACAGAACCGATATATTTTCTCAACCAGAGGAAAAAACAATGAATGCCATCAACAGTACATGGTCTGTGCCCAATTATTTGATACCTATAACTTTCAGGGTAAGAATGCTATTCCCTCATTGTAAAAATCAAATGGTTACATGTATATGATCTCTACAAGAACCCCAAACTGCTCTATTTGATTATCTCCAAGCCCCTAATCTAGTCAAACCCATGTGTGTGCTGTGTGCTTATTCTCTCAGTCATGTCTGACTCTTTGTGACCCCATGGACTGTAGCTTGCCAGGCATCTCTGTCCATGGGGATTTTCCAGGCAAGAATACTGGAGTGGGTTCCATGCCCTTCTCCAGGGTAACTTCCCAACCCAGGAATAGAACCCAGATCTCCTGCATTGTAGGCAGATTCTTTACTGTCTGAGCCACCTGGAAAGCCCATGAATACTGGAGTATGTATAGCCTATCCCCTCTCCAGATGATCTTCCTAATCCAGGAATCAAACCAGGATCTCCATACTTCCTATAAAATCCATATTTAATTGTGCTTTGCCAGCCCACTCAAAAGTCTCTACGGATCTTCTAAGCCTCTCACTCACTGTCCCTTCCCACATAAAGAGGTACAAAATCCTACGGTTTTCATAGCTCTCTACCTTTTGGCTCTTCACAAGCTTTAGTAAAACATCTGTGTGAGGTTTTCTCATGAGGTCATAGGTCACAGTGACAGCTGTGCAGACTGAGCTGTGCATTCTGAAAAACTACTGATCTCATCAGGAGAATTGTGGTGTATATATAATAACCATCATAGATCCTGCAACATATTTGACGTTCAGTGTATTTTAAGTGAACAAATTAACAACTTTGATTGGTCTCCCTTCTGCTCTCATTCTATTCTGTGTGATCAATGTCACTGCTCAAATACTTTCTAAAGCACAAGTCCAATTATGTCTCTTCCCTGCTTAACATCATTCATAAGTTTCTCCATCATCTACTGACCTGTTTCTCAAGTAATATTATGACTTAAAATAAACTTCAGGCCTGGTTAAATTTCAGAATCCTGAGTTTTAACCAGACCTGCTAAATGAGAATCTTTGGAATGTGAATTCCAATATTTTCATTTTTAGTAATCTCTTTAAGGTTATGTTTGCATGCTGAATTATGAGAACTACTGACCCACAGGACAGTTTTAAGTTGGCGGACATGTTATGTGAGTGACATCATTGTTTAGCCCTTAAATTTCTAGTTCCAGATCCCGCATTGCTAACCTGCTAAACTGATTTTATACCAATAGCACTGTATCACTTTTTTTTTTTTACTTCAGTTTTATTTATTTACAATATTGTATTGGTTTTGCCATACATTGACATGAATCTGCCATGGGTGTACATGTGTTTCACATCCTGAATTTTCCTCCCACCTCCCTCCCCATCCCATCCCTCCGGGTCATCCCAATGCACCAGCCCCAAGCACCCTGTATCATGCATCAAACCTAGACTGGTGGCTCATTTCATATGTGATAATTTACATGTTTCAATGCCATTCTCCCATATCATCCTGCCTTTGCCCTCTCCCACAGAGTCCAAAAGACTATTCTATACATCTGTGTCTCTTTTGCTGTCTCACATACAGGGTTATCTTTACCATCTTTCTAAATTCCATATATATGGGTTAATATATTGTATTGGTGTTTTTCTTTCTGGCTTACTTCACTCTGTATAAAAGGCTCCAGTTTCATCCACCTCATTAGAACTGATTCAAATGTATTCTTTTTAATGGCTGAGTAGTATTCCATTGTGTATGTGTACCACAGCTTTCTTATCCATTTGTCTGCTGATGGACATCTAGGTTGCTTCCATGTCCTGGCTATTATAAACAGTGCTGTGATGAAGATTGGGGTACATGTGTCTCTTTCAATTCTGGTTTCCTCAGTGTGTATGCCCAGCAGTGGGATTGTACCAGCAAATGATGCTCCCTTCCTGTTTTTGAATTTGTTTCTTCTTTTGCCCAGGCATTCTTTTTCCCTTTAATACTTTTAAAAACTCAAATTTCATATTTTGTAATCCAGCTCAGGTATAATCTCTTTCCAAAAGCTCATCTTGTGTCCTATAAACTGTGATAGACTTGATCACTCCCTCTAATGACTTTCCTGCATATTATTATAACTGCCTGGGGTTCTCACAGGGTATTATGATTTATGTTTCCTCTCCTAGACTTAGAATGTCTTAAGTCCAGGGCCTATGTTGTATTCTTCTCTTTAAATAAATCCCTAATAGACCTAGGACTTTAATACATTTTCCATGGATATTTGGTGGGTGATCACAGGCAAACACAGCATGCTTGGTTATGCATGCAGTGTTTTTCGTTTCTTTTTTACCTGTCAAAATTATCTCTGAAACACAAATCTGTTCATGGAGAACTCTCCTTCTAAAATGCTTCCTAAATGACGTCTTGTCATTAAGAAAAGTAAAATCGATATTGAAGAAAATACTAATTTTTTACTCCCTGATACTCTGATGTTAGAGATTAAATTAGAAATTCAAGCTTTAAAATTGACAAGAAAATCAAGATGTGCTAGTTGTGTGCTTTCTGTTAAGAAGAAAGCTGCTTAAGCTGGTTCTAAACTGAAATTTAATTTTTAATACGTATTAAAAATTTTAATACGTATTAAAAATTAAGGTTAGTGAAGGAAAGTCATGTATTTGTTTATTCTTCTATCCTCTTAAACTCTTAATACAAAATACTTCCAACTTCTCTTTACAGAGAAAATATGCCAAATGTCTCAGCACTTTAAGTACCAGATTAGCACCTGCTTTAAGAACCTAGGAGGCACTAATTGACCTGAAAACAGCCCAACATGAGCAGCAGGCATGGAGTTAGCTCGCTTCAAAATCAAAGTCTTGTTGCCAATGTTTACCTAATGTAAATATAAGAAATGCAAATTGAATGATACCATCACTTGTGTACTAAAGTCATCTCTCATTGAGCCAGATTCTCCCTTGGAGCATCTTATTCCTTGGAACCTAGATAAGCATCCAGTGAGATGGATTAACACTCTGAAGTCACTAGGGTATCATCAAGGCTTTTTTGTTGATGATACTGTGTCCTTGGCACTGGGAAAAATCTGGCTCATCTTGTTAGTAGCAGAAAAAATGTAATTTAAGTGAGTTGCCAGGATAATTAGAGCAGGTGAGCAGTAGACAGAAATAATGCCCTGAAGAGATGAAAGAAAATACTTAGATTCTTTTTCATTTTATTTCAGTGCTACTAAATGCTACTGGTATCTGTTTATGTGTCTCTGTCAGTCCTGGGTAGCAAATTAAGCGTTTAGGGAGACATTAACTCTTCCAAGCCACTTGGAGACTATTTAATACATTTCTGCACAGTGCTAATTGACAGAGTTGTAAATGAAAACATTACAAAAATGTGATATTTATCTATACAGACTTAAGAATGTTTGAAATTCACAGGAGAATGATTCATTGTCATCATTTTTAGAAAGAAACACATTTCCAAATTCCTGTCAGTATTTAATTACATGAGAACCGTGATTCAGTAGCTTCTTATATATAGGGGATGAAAGTGAAAGAGGAGAGTGAAAAAGTTGGCTTAAAGTTCAACATTCAGAAAACGAAGATCATGGCATCCGGTCCCATCACTTCATGGGAAATAGATGGGGAAACAGTGGAAACAGTGTCAGACTTTATTTTTTTGGGGCTCCAAAATCACTGCAGATGGTGACTGCAGCCATGAAATTAAAAGACGCTTACTCCTTGGAAAAGTTATGACCAACCTAGATAGCGTATTCAAAAGCAGAGACATTACTTTGCCAACTAAGTTCCGTCTAGTCAAGGCTATGGTTTTTCCAGTGGTCATGTATGGATGTGAGAGTTGGACTGTGAAGAAGGCTGAGCGCCAAAGAATTGATGCATTTGAACCGTGGTGTTGGAGAAGACTCTTGAGAGTCCCTTGGACTGCAAGGAGATCAAACCAGTCTATTCTGAAGGAGATCAACCCTGGGATTCCTTTGGAAGGAATGATGCTAAAGCTGAAACTCCAGTACTTTGGCCACCTCATGCGGAGAGTTGACTCATTGGAAAAGACTCTGATGCTAGGAGGGATTGGGGGCAGAAGGAGAAGAGGACGACGGAGGATGAGATGGCTGGATGGCATCACGAACTCAATGGACGTGAGTCTGAGTGAACTCTGGGAGTTGGTGACGGACAGGGAGGCCTGCCGGCTGCTATTCACGGGATCGCAAAGAGTCGGACGCGACTGAGTGACTGAACTGAACTGAAAGGTTTTTAGGCTAAAGAGTTTACCTTCCAAAACCTTAGTAGCTCCAAAATCCATATTAATAAATTCCAAAACGTATTTGGGTCATTTTTCCAAGGAAATTTGACTACAACATATTTGATCGGTATTATTTCCAGTAATCCTTCCATGTAAAATGAACCAAATGCTCCACAAAGTCTAGTCTGTCAACTCCTCCCTGAACACATTTTATGCATTTGTGTTCCTACATATTTTTGCGTGTATTGCCCTTAACTGGAAAGGTCATTTCTTCTTTCCTAATGAACAGTGAACTGGACCAAGACAAGTCATTTGAACAATGATGCAAGAAAAAAATATTTAAGATAGTGAAACTATTTTGTAGACACAGTAATGGTGAACAAATAATGCTATGTATTTGTCAAAATCCATAGAATATTACCAGAAAAAAAATGTAAACCTTACCACATGCAAATTAAATTAGAAGGCTGATGGGTCCACTGGAAGAAGGCAACAAACTAATTTAATTCTATTATAATTGCATGAAACAACACTGAAGGAGTCAAGGAAAAGATGCTGATCTAAATAAGTTTGGAAATGAGTGGTGTTTGTAAAATTAAAGGCCCAATAAAGTTTACTCTGGCCACCTGATGCAAAGAACTGTCTCACTGGAAAAGACCTTGATTCTGGGAAAGATTGAAGGCAGGAGGAGACGGGGATGACAGAGGATGAGATGATTGGATGGCATCACCGACTCAACAGATATGAGTTTGAGCAAGCTCTGGGAGTTGGTAATAGACAAAGAGTCCTGGCATGCTGCAGTCCATGGGGTCACAAAGAGTCAGACACAACTGAGTGATTGAGCTGAAATGGACCACTGTATTCTAGTTTATAGAGTTGTTTCCTTTAAGGGTTAACAATTCTTATATCACCAACCCATGCTTATTAGAATTGAACTGCTAAGTAAATGGATGGTGCATATACATAGGGGTGTGTGTGTGTGTGTGTGTGTGTGTGTGTGTGTATAGATTGGTATACACTAATGTATTTCATTACTGTCAGATAAAAAGACTTAGAGGCAAAGACATTCCAGTCACAACGAGTACACCTAGTGCCCAGATATTCCTTCTAATATTATACTCCTATAGAAGGAACTAAGACTCCTTGGAGAAATGGCTGATTCTAGGACAGAATCAAGAAATATATAAATGGTATACAATACCTTGTGTTCTACAATTAGAGGAGTGCACAAAAGCAATACAAAAATAATGGTAAGTAAAAGAGAAATTGGAAACAACTGAGAGAACCTCCAGTGGCCAAAGCTGAAACAACTTGTTCAGTAAAGAAGTGCTGAGTTATAACCAAAAGAATAAAATGAATAAGCATGATTCCATATAGACATAAATCAATGATTTAAAAAAAAAAAAACTAATGTGGAGAATAAAGATAAATCTACCACCAGCAAAATATTGTTTTTAATTATATAGTTTTTTTTTTTTTTTTTTTTACTTTCAAGAAGGAGGTATGCAACACCCCAGTTATTAGTTCTGGGCTGTATTAGTGAAATCATAAGAATTCAGAAGAATGAGAAGAATTCAGAAAAATCAGAAGACATTACTATGAACAATTACCCATCTACAAATTAAGTAAAAGAAGAAAAGTAGATAAACTTCTAGAAACATAGCTACATAGAATAATAAAATATCTAAAGAAACCAGTAATGAGTAAGGAATTTAATCTGTAGCAAAAACCTACCAACAATAAGCCCACTACTTGATGTCTTTACTGATGAATTTTACTGAGTATTTAAAGAACACCAATGCCTCTCAAAGTCTTCCAAACAAATTGAAGAGGAAGGTATATTTACAAATTTAACCACACCAGCTAAAAAAAAAAAGAAGTAAACAATAGAATGAAAAAGCAATCTACAGAATGGGAGAACATCAAATTGTATATCAGATAAGATGCTTTTATCTAAAATATATAAGCAACACCTACAACTTAATATCAAAAAACTAGGAATCCAATAAAAATTGAGATAAGGACTTGAATAGACATGTCTCCAAAGGAGACATGCATATTTCCAACAGATACATGAAAAACTGTTCAACATCACCTAGCATCAGGAAAATGAAAAGCAAAACCATAGTGAGACATTACTTTACATGTGTTATGATGGCTACTATCAAGAAAAGAAAGAAAGGGAAAGAAAGAAAATGGTAAGTACTCCTTCCCGAGGATGTTAAGAAATCGTAACCCTTGTACATTGTTGCAGAGAAGGTAAAATGGTGTTGCCACTGTGGAAAACAGTATGGAACTTCTTCAAAATATTAAAAATAGAACTACTGTAAGATATAGCAACCCCACTTCAGAGTATACATTTAAAAGAATTGAAAGCCAAATCTCAAAGGGTTATCTGCATTCTCATGCGCATTGCAGTATTACTCACAACAGCCATCAGTAGAAACAATCTATTCATTGATGGATAAATGGATAAAGAAAATGTGATATATAATTAAATGAAATATTATTCAGTCTTAAAAAAAGAAAAAAAAATCTTCTCATAAGGGATAGCAGAAGGAACCTGGAGGATATTATACTAAGTGAACTTAGCCAGTTACAAAGGACAAACACCACAGGATCCTATTTATGCTAGGTGTCTAAAATAGTCAGACTCATATATGGGAGAGAATAGAATGTTGGTTACCAGGGCCTGGGAGAGAGAGAAATGGGGATTTGTTGTTCAACATTACAAAGTTTCAATTATTCAGTATAAATAATTTCTAGAGACTTACTGCACAACACAGTGCCAATAGTTAATACTGTACTGAAGACTCAAAATTTTGTATTGAGAGCTTGCATTTCAAGTTGTTTTCACACACAAACAAATGCACACACAAATAAATAGGAAAAAGGAAAGTTTTGGAGGTGACAGATTTAGCTATTATCTTGATTGTGCTGATGGTTTCATAGGTAAGAGGATATGTACAAATCCACAAAATCGTATATATTAAATATGTCCCATTTTGTGTAATAACTGTATTTCAATTAGGCTGTTTTAAAAATGAGTAATGAACCTACCACTAAAAACATTTATAAAACAAAGAATCCTCTAATATATTTCTGAAAACAAAAAGGGCACTTCTACAAAAAAAAAAAAGTTTAGATTCACAAATGACTTCAACATCATCTGTGACAAGTGGAAGAATATTCTGAAGTAAAATCTTCAAAGTGCTATATGAATGGAACCTCAAACCTATACTTTATATGCAGTGGAAGTTTTATTTAATTGTAAGGGGAAACTATTCTGAGAAATATAAGGTCTCAGAATGCTTAATTTATTTGAAAAAAAAATTTTATAGCAGGTATTCATAGAATTTATCATCTAAACTAAACTTCCTAGCATTAATTTTAATTATAAATAATAATTAATGTTTACAATTTATTGTTCCAAAGGAAAACTAGTTCTGTTCCATTCAAACTCTAGCAAAAAAACTGGCCCATTTCTGGGATACACACTCTTTCAAGGAGAGAAAAATTGAGATGAAAGTCTATGAGCAGAAATATGATATGTAAAGAAATTAGTAAAATGTTATTTCCTACAACAGAGTGCCAAAACATTACACTGTATTCCAGAACTGAAATTCCAGATGGTAATAATGCAGTAGTAACGATGGTAGACAGAAGATGGGGAAACAAGAGTGAGGTGAATATGTTTTCAGTTGGTGGTTTCATTTAACTACATCTCATTGCATAAATTATATAATTGTAAGACATACATAAACAAAAGAATTACTTCTGATAATTTAGGGGAAACACAAGAAAAATTAGAACAGAGCACATGGTTTTCACAGCAACTGAATAGTCAACCCATCCAATGAAAGACAGAAAAGAAAAAATAGGTAAAAGTAATGTATACAGAAGCACATATGAGGGAAAAATATGGTATATCACAATCACTGTAATAAATTGATGAAATATACTATATAAAATCAGGAAAGAAATCTCTCTCTCTCTCTCTCTCACACACACACACACACACACACATATACACACACACACAGATCCATCTCAGATCCATCAGTTTGCCCCAAGAAATAGTAAAGCAAATATCTACACAGAAATGGGGAACAACTAAGAAACTGAAAAAAGTTATGCAGGGAAATATAAACCAAAAAACTGGGAAGCAGTTTTAATATTAAACAATATAGAATATTATAATGATGTAAAAAAGAAACAAAACATGTTATATACAGTAAAAGAAAACTACCATGAATACTTATATTTAACACACACCTACACATATGCACACATATCACACATCTCAAAATATATAAGGTAACAATTTCCAGAGCTATAAGAGAAATAGTAATAGAAATAGATAAATAGTAATTGAGAATTTTAACAAAATCTCAGGAAATATCAGGCAGAAATACACAAAAAATATTGAAAAATATAATAGTAGAATTAATAAAATCCTAGAAGTATATTCAAGGACTTACATCCAAGAGAAGAAAACAGTTTTGAACACGCTTAGAATATTCTCAATAAAACTAATGCATGCTAAGCCATAAAGAATGTTTTAATGTTTCAAATAAATTAAACCTCTGCTTTTTAAGTTTTCTGAATGTAAAGCAATAAAATTAACTCAGAAAGAAAAAGATGTTAGCTAGATTGATGTATGCAGATACATATTTACACAAATTCATAATTAGAAAGAAAAAGATGTTAGCTAGATTGATGTATGCAGATATATATTTACACAAATTCATAGTTTTAATATCATTTGTGACCTTCAATTTAAAAAACATAACAAAAGCCATCCTCAATGAAATCAGTTATTTTAACAAATGATTTCATTACCTTAACAGCACACGATTTCATGCATGTACATTTTAACTAGTCTTCTCTTATTGGATATTAGATAGCTTGCCACATGCTTATATACAAAGCTTTATAACATTTCTTAGTGTTTTGTGTGTGTATGTGTGTGATGATAATCCTTGAAGGAACTGCCCAGTTATTAGATATGAACTGTTATTCTTATATTCGTAAGACTTCTGTAACAAAAATAGCTCATACCAATTTATAATTGTTTTATCATTGCCTCTTATCAATGTCAAAATGATTTTTTATTACCAGAAACAACAGATATTATTCATTGTTTAATTTGAATCCTCAGGCTTCATATAATTGACAAGCAACATATGTATCTTCACTTTAGTAATGCTACCTGAGGCGGTTTTATTCTCAAACAATAAAGGGGACCATTTCTTGGTTTGCTTTCTTAATGTTACTGGATTCTTAACTATGAATATACCTCAGTGCTCTTTTCTCCATCTCCTCTCCATCATCCTGATATACTATGATATACTATGATCATAACATACTATGCTCATGCAGGCAGGTGTGCTAAGTTGCTCAGTCCTATCCAACGCTTTGCAACCCCATGGACTATAGCCTGCTGGGCTCCTCTGTCCATGAAATTTTCTAGGCAAGAGTAATGGAGTGGGTAGCCATTTCCTCCTCCAGGGGATCTTTCCGACCCAGGGATCAAACTCAGTCTCTTGCATCTCCATTCTTCACCACTACACCATGTAGGAAGCCCCTAATTATATACTCATAACTCCCAAATGCACTCCTTCTAAACCTCTCCTGTGAATTCCAAAGCCACAGTCTAAGTATGCTTGTTTCTTCTACTGTGACCCAGTGGACTGTAGCCTACCAGGCTCCTCTGTCCATGGGATTCTCCAGGCAAGAGAACTGGAGTGGGTTGCCATTTCCTTCTCCAGGAGATCTTCCCAACCCAGGGATTGAAACCAGGTCTCCCTCATTGCAGGCAGATGCTTTACTGTCTGAGCCACCAGGGAAGCTCTTGATGACTGTAAGCTATGTCAAATTTATTATTTCCAAACTGAAGTTCTGGTCTTTACCCTACACTTGCTTCTCACCAGTTTTTCCTTTGTAAAGGGCAATACAATCCACCCAAATACCAAGTTAGAAACAACAGCATGCTTCATTCCACTATCTGGCCCTCACCTCTCAATTCAATGTCAATTCCATCCTTTCTGACTCTACAATGTGTTCTGATTCATTTTACTTCTCTACATCTCTCCGGGCAACACTCTCGTCCAAGCCAAAATCAATTCCTGGACCATTGCCAGAGCCTCTTAACTGCTTTCTTCACTGACTATCTCATACATTCTTTACTGGAGAGTGATTTTTGAAAAATGTGATTTACATCATGCCAGTCAACTCCTTAAAATCTTGTAATAGCTTTCCATTAGATTTTGAATACAATCCAAATTCCTTGACATGACCTAGCGACCCAGCCCCAATGTTTTTCTGAACTTTATTTCTGGAGGTTTCCCGTTTCTCAGTGGGCTCCAACGACAACACTCTCTGTTACTTCCTAGAACATGTCAGTCCTTATCCAGCTTGAAGTCTTGCCTGGTTATTCATTCTCTTTACCTGGAATATCCTTCTAGGTTTTGATCTGCTTTCTTTTTTCCTTTCAGACAAACCTAAATAACCCAGTGATGTTAATATCTCTCCTTTACTTTCTAGATTCTTTGGTAGCATTTGTTTTCTTATCATTTAATATAATTTACTATTGTTCTTTCTAGTTTTAGGTTTGTTTTGCTAATGTTGTCTTTTAATTTGCACAATTTTTGCTTCTTCTTTTACTACAATATAGGGCAAGAAGAGTAGAGTTTGTATTTACCTTGTTCCTGACTGTGAACAATTGTTTATTGTTTACTACAGTATATGGCAGAGAGTGAATGCTTAAATTATTAAATACAATTTGAACTATATGAAAGACATTTCTGTGGACATTAAATAATAGTGTATATTTTAAACATACTTATAATTTTATTGTAAAAATTCTTATAAGTAGAATGGCAAGAATAAAAATATGTTTTATTTTGTTTTTATCCCAATTTTCCTTGAGCATTGTCTATATTTATTTTCTTTTAGTTTTACTGAGATTTAATTGACAAATAAAATAGTAAGATATTTGAAGTGTACTTCATAATGATTTTATATATGTATACACTGTGAAAAGATCCATTAGTTAATTAGCACACTTATCGCCTTAACTTTTTGTTTATTTCTTATTTTTAGTGAGAGTTCTAGGTTACAAATTTGAAATATACAACTCAGTGTTATCAACTATAATCATCATGTTCTTAGACCTTATTTCTCTTATAAATGAAAGATTGTGCCCTTTCTATTTTGCATTTTCTCTGTTCATTTTTAAAAAGCTAACAGTTTCATTCATTTTTTAATACAAAGCTTAAATATTTTTATTATTATTTCTAAAACTTCCAATGGAATATTTAAAGATTTTAACTTCTCAAGTGTTTTAGAAAACAATATAAAAATTTCATCTGCATCACTTCTTTTTTCAAATATTTTATTGCTTAAAAATGTATTATTTCCTCATTATGAATCCTGCTTGTTTCTACTAAACATATTTTAGCTACTTTATACTGTTTCTATTACATGTTTCATTTTTACTTCCAAATTAATAATTTAATAACTCCTTTAGCATTAACATAGCATTTTCAGAGATGTTCAGAGATGTTCAAAATTATGTTATGAATTCTAAAATCTTCAATTTATTTCTTTAGATTTTGAATGTAAACAGATATATCAACTGCAAATTATAATATCTCCTTTTTTCAGTAGTAGTTTGTCTTCTAAATTTTACATTTCTGGAAATATCTCAAAAAGTCTTGCAAGTGGTTTGAATTTGGAAATACCATTTTATGAACATTTTCTCTCTAAGACACATAAATGGCACTCCATTATTTTTTCTACTTGAATATTTTAGAGTTGATTTAATGGAGTAAGTTATTTTCATAATATACTGGTATTAGTACTACCAGGTTTTTCTTCTTATCATTAAAATACAAAATTCAAAATTTGCATCAAATGTGCTTAGTAATGTTGTTAATTTATTTTTGATAATACTTGATAAGCCTTTGCAATTGTGGTTATTCAACAATCTTTACCTCAAGAGTATTTGGCTTCCTTTTAGTTATATCTTTGATCATTGTTCATTTCTCAGATCCCCTCCTTTCTAATTTTGTAATACTTTTACATGTATTCTTTTACTACTTTTTATTACTCATTCTTTTATCATCTCATTTCTTAAAGTCTATAACTTCTGGACAATATTTCTATCTTCTCCTTTACTGAGTCTAATTATGAAACATCTATATTATTGGCTCAATTCTACTTTTCAATTTGGCATTGCTATTTTTATATCTATACACTCTCTCCTGAGTTCAGATAGTATATTATTTACAGCAATAATTTTATATAAAATATTTTAATATTCAATTTTAATCTAAATGTGTTATGAGTTGATACAACTGTTTATGTAAAAAGATGTTGTGTGATACCTGACAGTTCCTTTTTCAAAAACTTTTGTATTATTGCATGTATCTGATGCTTTTCCTATATTCATTCCCACAGAATAAAGTTTGTTTTTGCTGTATATCAAGATTTAACTTGATCTAAATCCTTAATGTTAGGGTTCATTATTCATAATGCCTTAGGTCACACAGAGGGTATTACATTTTGATTGAAATATGTGTGTACACACACACACACATTTATATCTTTGTCACCCAACCCCAAAATTTTAGAAGCCTGTATGAAACTGAGATACAAGGTTATAGCCAGTGGCCATAAGAAATAGGTCCTGAGGCCTGAAGACTTTGTCTCATTTAATGCAGACCATATAGATCATCCTGGAGAAAGAAACGGCAATCCACTCCAGCACTCTTGCCTGGAAAATCCCATGGACAGAGGAGCCTGATAGGCTATAGTCGATGAGGTCGCAAAGAGTCGGACAGGACTGAGTGACTTCACTTTCAATTTCACTTTCATATAGATCATACTTAGATTTTTGCTTCCCCGTTGGATTACATAATATGATATTGCCCCCATAGAATTTTCAAGAAACATAACTAGAAGGATAAATTTTTGGCCTTTGAAGTTGTAAAGCAAATTTTGGTAGGATATAATTTTGAAAATGTAATTGATAAGAATTTTCATTCTTCCCATCACCGAGGCCCTATTATCAATAGACTAGATAATTTAAGAGGTCTGAAAGATAAATTAGAAAATAAATCAAGATTTAGAAGTGGTTAGGGCTTTTATGAAGTCACTCTGCTTCCTGGCCCTCAATGTCATATTTAACATTTAACCCACATGATAGGTACCAACAATTTGAGAAGCCAAGGACGCGGACACATCAAACTGTACACCTTTCCCCTCTAGACAACTGAGAAAGAATTCAGTCAGTATCACTATGGCTGAGCTGAATAACTGAATGTCCCCGTGATACTGAAGAGGAGGAAAATTGCTCTGTGGAGAGGAACAATTGTTCTATAGTAGTCACAAAGTTGTAATGAGGGGACTCTGTAGCAGAGTGGCCTAGATCTAAGATGGCAATGTAATTTGCCAACCAAACTAAGGTACTTTAGGATAAATCAGAAGTACTGTTAGTAATTGGGCTTCTCTGGTGGCTCAATGATAAAGAATACTCTTGACAATACAGGAGACACAGGTTCAGTGTCTGGTTTGCGAAGATGCCCTGCAGAAGGAAATGGCAACAAACTGCAATATTCTTGCCTGGGAAATCCCATGGACAGAGGAGTCTAATAGGCTACAGTCCATGGAGTCTCAAAAGAGTCGGACATGACTTAGTAACTAAACAACAGCAACTATTAGTGATCAAGCTGGTGCAAAAGGCATTTACCATCCCAACAAAACCAGGATATATGGTCACTCTCCTAGGCTCTACAAGTGGAGAACTAGTAGGAACACAGATTATTTGTTGGGGACAGTTTACTACATCTGCAAGTAAAGTGCAGTGAAACATCTCAAGGCACCATAGTTGGATACATAATTGACATTTTAATCTACTCAAAGTCTGGCCCTGCCTACCAGGACAGATGAGTTTCCTAGAAATATAGTCTCTCTGCCTCAGTGACCCTTATGTTCAACCAGAGTAAGATAACATGAAGAGTGTGAGTCTCAGTTGACCAAGTTTTATTTTACTTTTTTTTCCAAATTAATGAGTTTATTTGAACAGATATGATTAACCCATTTTAAATGGAGTGTCAATACAGTAACTAGGTTCAGTAAAAAAAAAAATGGTTTTGATTATCTCAGTAAATTTTATCTCATATTAAAAATATTGAAATGTTAATGAATCCACCTGCTGATGCAGGAAACACAGATTCAGTCCCTAGTTTGGGAAGATCCCCTGGAGGAGGAAATGGCAACCCACTCCAGTATTCTTGCCTGAAGAATCCCAAGAGGAGACTGGTGGGCTATAGTCCACAGGGTTGTAAAAGAGTCATATAGCACTTAGTGAGTAAACAGCAAACAACAACAGTGGTAACTGAGAATGAAGTAGGTCAGTGTCCTCATTTTCTATGGTGGAATTAGTTATCTTTGTTTCTAGCTTTTTGTCTGGTGTGCATAGCTAGTTCAAATATAGGTCAGAAAGAGGTGCTATCACTGATTATTTCAGAGATGATGGTTAATTCTATACCTTTGGTCCTGATCCTTCACCCTTGGAGTTAGAACTTGACTAACAAAGTGTTTGGAGTGGACATCTTCTATTCAGTTCCCAAGCAAGCTCTTTCTATTTATGGATAGTGGATGGTCCATTGACTTTTCCCTTAATTTAGTAGTAGCTATATACCATGTGTTGTTCTTAATTAGTCATTAAGTCATGTCTGACTCTTTTGTGACCTCATGGACTGTAGCCCACCAAACTCCTCTGTCCAGGATTTCCCATGCAAGAATACTGGAGTAGGTAGCCATTTCTTTCTCCAGGGGATTTTTCTAACCCAGGATTGAACCTGAGTCTCCTGCTTTGCAGTCAGTCTCCTGCATTGCAGGCAGATTCTTTACCAGTTGGGCCACCAGTGAAGCCCATAGCTATACCCTACCTAGGAGAAATTCCTCAAAATTCTGCTGCATGGCTCCTCTGCTTCTTTTGCCAATACAATGCCAATTTCCTCTCTAGTTTTATTTGCATTTTTCTGTTTAATCCATACTTGAAAAGAAAGTAAAATGGACTAAACATTTCACTTTATAACCCAGACATCGTCATAAACTCTGTTTGGGAAGATAATCCAAATCTAACTGAAATACTATTGTGTTTCCAAGACTCCTTTATCAATACAAAGGAAATGAGCTTGATGGAAGCACCTGTAGAACAGATGTAGATTCTATAAGGGGAAAGGGTACTGATATATAAGGGGAATGGCAAAGATATCTATAGAGTCATATTTTTGTTGAGTTATCTCTCATTTGGCCAGCTAGACTCTAGAGAGGTTTTGTGATGATTTTCCCCCAGCACTTATTCATAGAGGCCTTGGTGAGCTGCCATACTGAATCTTCCTGAAACAGTACTTGAATATAGCTGGCCACATAAAGTCAGTTTGAGAGGGGAAAAAAAAAAAAAAAAAAAAAAAGTTTTTTTAATAAGTGTCAAGAAATATATTTCCTATTTGAGATATTTTATAGTAATGTTATGATACATTTTATCACATCAGGAGGTAAGGTGTCTTTCAAATATAAAAAACCTCCTTAAAATGAACCATGTGCCATGTAATGTATTTTGATGCTACATTAGCAAAGCCTGTCTGATAGTGTCAAGAAATCTAATATTACTGAAACAGAATGCTTGTAGGAATTATGAGCTTGGATATTAAGTGCTAAGAACTCTTCAGTTTAATGAATAAAAGAATTATCTTGTCACTAAGGGAATAAATTCAAGCCAATAAGCACCATACACTGTAGGTCTGAGTGAAAATAATTATTTCCTTTGAGAAAATCAAAATAGATACTTGAAACGTGTAACCTGCATTAGATTTGTTTTTTCTCTAAATCCTGCATGGATTTTTTAAACATCTTTCCAAAGTAGTCTATAATTTAGTTTTTATACAGTTATAGTACAGGTCATTAAATTAACCGTCATTTCTGCCAGCACATGCATTCAGTAAACTGAAGTTTTTCCTGACTATCCTAGACAAAGTATGTGCTCTTCTGGAACTTTTTAAAATAAGTGCTTTTCTGGAACTATTTAAACAAATTTATTAGAGGTTTAATTCCTTCAGAGATAAGAATTTAGAGAAATGAAAACTATATCAAAGAGTCACAAGAGTCTATGTTTGTAAGATTATGGCTGTTTCCACTTATGCACCATCTTGCAGGATATATTCAACAAAATAGGACAAATTTAAATGCACCTGCTGAAGGAGATGGGACTAGATACAAATTGGTGGTACTTTAATAAATGGATGGTTAGATTTAGCAATGGGTACCTGTGTGAGCCAATCTCCCAAGTGTGCACCAAAGGGTAGGAACTCAAGGAACTGAACCAGGGGATACTAGAAAAAAATACTCTTACCTATACTAATAGAATGGGCTCCCCAGATGGCTCTAGTGGTAAACAACCCACTTGCCAATGCAGAAGACACCAGTTCGATTCCTGGATAGGGAAGATCCCCTGGAGGAAGGCATAGCAAACCACTTCATCATTCTTGCCTGGAGAATTTCATGGACAGAGGAGCCTGGTGGGCTACAGTCCAAAGGGTTACAAAGAGTCTCACACAACTGAAGCAACTTAGCACACATACATACTAATAGAATGTTCTGGTTTTATATTACTAAGCAATCAAACATTTTTTCTTGTATTAAAAGTCGGCTCTTGCTGTTGATATACGTCTTATTCAGTTCTGAAACTTCAAAAGGCAGCAAATATTTCAGAAGAGCATTGACCCATGTGTACGAGAATGTCTTCAGATAGGCTCTTGGATTGCCAGCCACCCTCTACTCAATTATTCAATGCAATAAGGACCTACAAAACATTCCTTTCAGATTGGAGAATTTAGTTAAGGCGTGTAAGAAGAGTCGTAAAATGAAAGTAGTGTATTTGATTAAGCACATGGCAGACTCAAGAGAAAGACAAAAGAAATGGAGAAGAGACAAACTGCCTGTATTAGACACAGTCATTAGAAAATTAGATCTAGAAAGACACATGAGAGGCTCTCAGACTATTTTTTACATACAATAATCAAGAGAATAAAATTTAAAGGGCCGGAATTGGGTAAAAGTAATTGGATAAAGCAGTTTCAGCTGTTAAAAGGAATTAGGATGGTGTTTAGAAATATCCTAACTTTTAATGGTCCAGATCTTTTGATGGAAACAAGTAAAGAAAAAATTGATTTGAAATATATTTTTTAAGTTACTAAAGTTTTTTTTTTTCTCTTTTTCCTTTTTTTATGCCTGCCTAAGAGATAGTATGTCACTGTGGTAAGCATCATGTGATTCAGAAGCTGCCAATAGGGTTGGATGCTTTGTTTTGCCTCTATAAGGTCATGCTGTCCCCAGGCAAGTTACCTATTCACTTATGTCTTAGTTTTCTCAACTGTAGAATAAAGATACTTATGCTAATTAGCTCAGATAGTTGTTGGGAGCAAATTGTTTAATCTAAAATGCTTAGGTTAATGCTTGACGCCTAGAAACCATGTGAATAATAATTGGAAATACTGTTATATTCATTGTATGCAATTTATTTTAGCTTTATTTTAATATTTAAAGCTAACATGCAAATAGTGCTAAATGATATATTAAAGAAGTGAAAAACAGAGAGAAGACTAGTATGTTTATAGGATTTCTTATTTTAGATTTCTTTTTGAACACCTTATAAATAAGGCAACATTTGAACAGAGATCTGAAAGGAATAATAGAGTAAGCCTGCACATATTTGCAGGAAAATTATTTAAAGGAGAAGAAATATTAGGTAGAAACAGTGAGGACAGAATAAACTAGAAGAATGGTGACAGAAGGTGAGGTCTGGAACGTGAGATAGACCACGTTCCGACTTTTAGTTTAGGTTGCTAAGTCACTTCAGTCGTGTCCGACTCTGTGCGACCCCATAGACGGCAGCCCACCAGGCTCCCCCGTCCCTGGGATTCTCCAGGCAAGAACACTGGAGTGGGTTGCCATTTCCTTCTCCTGGAATTTTATTGTTAGTTTGAAAAAAAACTTATGGAGTTTCAGGGCATGATAGTAACAAGACACTTTAAGAAGGTGTCATGAACTGTTATGTGGAATATGTATTGTGATGGAAAATAACATAAGTAAGAAGACTTGTTAGAGCTGTTGAGTAATCCAGACAAAACATAATCTGAGTGGAAGAATAAAAATAATGAGAATTGGGTCCTTTGGGCAGCAACAGTTTGAACAGTAAAAAGAAAATTCCAAGAAAATGTATTATCTAAATTTTTTATATCTTAAAATAGGAGAATATTGGATAGCTATTTTGTGTATGTTCCTAGGACATTATGAGCATCATTGTGGCTGTTATATATTGCATTTAGGATGTTTTGTATCAGATGAGACTAGTGAATGGCCAAACCTATGACCTGGCACTCATTTTACACAAACTTTCAAACCAGACATTTTTGAACAGGGTTTACCTATTATATATAAAAATAGTGTTGTGGAAAATAGTAGAAACACTGGTGAAATGCAAATAGATTCTGGATGCTAGTTAATAATAATATGTCTATATCACTATACTTTTCATTTTGGCAAAGAAACCATAGTTATGATGGTAAGCAGAATAATGGCCCCCTTCCCAAAGCTGTCTGCATTCTAATCTCTGGAACCTGTGAATACATGATGTTAGGTGGCAAAGGAGAATTATGGCAGCAGATGGTATGAGGTTTGCTAATAGAGTGACTTTAAATTAGGGGGAGTGACCTCAGTTAACCAGGTGGACCCAGTGTAATTACAGGTCCCTTAAATACAAAGGAGGGCAGGAGGCTCAGTATTAAGTTAGGCAGAATGATCAAGATCCGTGGTAGGTAGGGAAACTTTCTCCCCCCTACCCCTCTTGTGAATTAGGTTTTTGGGTACACAGTGAAGACTAAACAGCATTTGGGCTTGAGGTAGAAGATCAAAACAGCTTAGAGAGAGACAGAAATGAGGGTCAGAATTTGCCTCCTGCATTGGCTTGAATTGCTTCCTAAATTGTTTTTTAGGAAACTTTAATTCAAAATTATCATTATGCCATTAAGGCATATTTGGGGCTGCCTATCCTGGGCCACAACATTTGACTGGCTATTGCTGTCTTTGAAGATAAAAGGAAGGGACGCCAGTGCCCTTGAGAAGCTGGACAAGGCAAACAAATATTCTCTCCTGGAGCCTCCAGAAAAGATAATGGCACTGCAGACAACCTGAGACCCATTTTGAACTTCTGACCTCCCGAACTGTAAGTTGATAAATTTGTGTTGGTTTGAGTAGCTAATTTTGTGGTAATTTGTTACTGAAGTAATGAGAAATCCATGTGGCTGTAAAAGATGTTCATATTAGAAGAATCTGAGTAAAGAGTTTATGGAAAATCTCTAATGTCCTTGTGATTTTTCTGTAAATCTAATATTTTTCCAAAATGTTTGAAAAATTAGTTCTTTCTCTCTCACTCTCTGTCTCCCCCACTCTAACCCCATCTTCTGCAGTTTTAAGTATGTTCTGCTTTTAACTTTATACTTTCCCTCTACTTATCTCCCACAGCCATGTCAATATGACATATTATAACCGAAAATGGGATCCAACTGCTTGTTGCTTAAAAGCCATTAATGAGGCCAGGTTGTTGGAAAGGAAAGTTCGCTTTATTTTTGATACTGGCACCTGGTGCGGAAGTAGGGAATGGTATGTGCCTGTCCAAGGGCTAACTCTTCCCACCACCCCACCTCAACCCCCACCCCACCGATAATCAGGGAGTAGGAGCTTTTATAGACAGAGGGAGGGGGCTACATGAAGAAAGAGCAGTCAGCTCTGATAGTCATCTTGAAATTAATCATCAATGGTCTGACCAGCATCATCTTGATTGTTTTAGATACAGTTAGTGTTCAGTTTCAAGGTCCATTTGTTCCCATTTCCTTGAAGCCTGTTCTCAGAATTGTGGCCGCTTATATTAGAGCTACAGTCTGGTCATCATGTAGTTAACTTCTTCCACCTGGTGGGCTTTCAGTGTCTATAAGAGAGCTCACAAGATACAGCTTAGAATATTATCAATAGACCCTGAGAAGAAACTAAATGTCCTTGACTCTTCTTAATGACTAGACTGTTATTATTTGGTCTCCTTTAGTTGTTTTCCTTTACTTCTGCATTTTCTCACTTCTCAGGTTAAACTTATTCTTTGGTTAAATTTTTTCACTGACAAAAGGCAGGCAGAGGGCATGGGGGGTAAGGACCATAGGGTCTTGCTCTGTTTCAATACCATAAGCTGCTTTATTCATATTCTAATATTCTTATCTTACATGTATTCCCAATCAGCTTGCATGCCCTTTCTTGTAACTCTAATGTTTCACCTGTAATTTCCAAAATTAATCTTATAATTATCTTCCTATCCTCTATTTTGGAGAAGGAAATGACAACCCAATCCAGTATTCTTGCCTGGAGAATCCCATGGACAGAGGAGCCTAGTGGGCTGCAGTCCATGGGGTCGTAAATAGTCGGACACAACTGAAGTGGCCATCCTCTAATTTACATTAACTCTTTCATGGTCACTATCATATATTCAACTGAAACAATTTGGAGACCTATCTGGATAATACTTTCTTCCACATGACTGCAGTACCACAAGCCTAACAATTATTCCAACAGTTGCCATAGCAATTCTTCTTTCTTATCCTCACATTTAATTTAAACTTTCCCTACAGACCCCCTACTCCATTTATTTTCATTTTTTTTAATATTTACATATGTATTTAGATGCCCTGGGTCTTAGTTGAAGCACTCAGGATCTCTTATCTTTTAATTGAGGCACATGACATCTAGTTCCCTGACCAGATTGAATCCAGGACCCCTGCATTGGGAGCAGGAAGTCTTAGCCACTGGACCACCAGGAAAGTCCCTGCCAATCACTTTCAATATCCCTAACCATTTTTTGTGTTCTCTTTACAACAATATATTTTTTAATAACTTTGTGATATTCCATAACATTAACCTACAATGATATTTCACTATCAATGGTAATGTATTCTTTCAGTAGCTCATCCTTGCTTTCCATGTCTTTTTTCTTTCTATATATCCAAGCATGATAAATTCTTCTGTTTTCAAAAAGGCCAGACTTTAAATACAGAACAATTTGTAGCATACGTTTTATTTATTTATTTATTTTTACATCTTAGCATATTTCACAGTGACTGCATTGGGTTGTTAGTAAAGTAATAGTGCTGCTTAATAATGACACTGAATTGATCTTTCCATGTTTTTCAATGAATGGTGTCTTTTTCTGTGATCTTCCACAAGATGAGATCAGTTAGCCACAGTTCTATGTCTTGCTGTGTAGCTCCAGCACAGTAACTACATTGCATTATGACTGTTCATGTGTATACTCTCCATCTCTCCTACCTTCAAAGTAGCTCCCATGTCTTATCATTGCATGCTCAATAAGTACAAACAAACTCAGTTCTCAATTGTTTGTAGGGCTCACTAAAGGGAGAAAAATTGGCCCAAAGAAGAAAAATTTGAAGCTTGTTACAAATGGATTCTCTTCGCTGATCTGCATATGTCATAGTTTCATTATTTATATAAACTACAGGTTAGAATATGACTACATGTTGTCACAGTTTGCTAATTTTATGACATAGCAGCTGGATTTCATGGAAGACATGTTCTTGTTACAAAAATAGTTGATGCCCTCCAAGTCTTTTTCTGCTTTGGTCTTATTCAAGGCACAGGTGGTACTTATCTGGACACATCTGGATGCTTTAAAATTAATGAGAAGCTAGTTCAGCTTAGCAGATGCACACTTACGTGACACTACACACATTGACCTTACAGAATGCATTTCTAGCACATTTAAGTTATTTATGCCTCTATTTTTAGCGTTTATTAATTGTGGTGAAAGTCACACAATAGAAACATACTATTTTAACTATTTTTAACTGTATGGTTCAACGGCACTAAGTACATCCTCATTATTGTGCAACTCTCACCATCATCCATCTCCCAAACTTTTCACCTTCCAAACTGAAACTGTCCTCATTAAACACTAAGTCCCCATGTGCCCCTCTCCATCTGTACCCCTCCACCCCAGGCCCCTGGCATCTACCAGTTTACTTTCTGACTCTGAATTTGACTAGCCTAGGTTTCTCTTGTAAGTAGAATCAAACTGTATTTGTTCACAGCTTTTGAGGCTGTATATATTTATACTTCTTGATACATTTCCTCATGAATTCTCACTGCAGAGGCCAAGGTTCTGGTACAGAAGAGTACTATGTGTAAAATGAAAGCAATAGGAATGGAAAGGTGGGAACTAATTCAATTGGTGCTGGTGGTATAATTGAGAGAAACAGTATGAACAGTGTGGGTAAAGGGATCATTTGAGACCCCTGCATGGCTAAGAGGATAGTCCTGTTATTGCTGAAGAATATTAGTCATTCATACATGTAAATATCATTTGGCTCTGTCTTTTGTTGTACTCAAGATTCTACTTTATGGTAATATGAAAAAAACCTGTGAGATACTAAAAACTATAAAATTGCTCATTTCATTGTCAAGTAGATGAGGTGCAATGAGGCAACAAATGTAATAAGAACAATGCACACAAAAAGAGGGAAGTTGGATTTTACTTTTGTTTTCCAATTAGATTCTGTATAATTTGGAGAAAGCATCTCTTCTGTGACAACTTCAATTATATTTTTATATAAAATAATACTTAATGTTGGTGGATGATGAAGTAAATAGGCCAGTGTCAAGGGGTTAATGTTATTAATACTTGGGCTGCTGTGCTTATGGTCATCAAGTAGTTAATTTCATCCATTTGATAAAAACCACTC
Organism: Budorcas taxicolor; assembly: GCF_023091745.1. Classification (NCBI taxonomy): domain Eukaryota; kingdom Metazoa; phylum Chordata; class Mammalia; order Artiodactyla; family Bovidae; genus Budorcas; species Budorcas taxicolor. The sequence continues at coordinate 59,260,088 of NC_068921.1, read as the reverse complement.
AGGAAATTTGTTTCAGATACTATTATTTAGGTAGTTTAGAGAGGAGCTAAGACAGAAGAAATGGGGATGAAATGTGTCCTGGCAAAACCTCCTAGTGTCTTACTTGGTTACAATTTCCTTTGGGTGTTTTTCTTTTTAAATTATTTATTATTTGGCCATGCCAGGTCTTTTGTTGCAGCATGGGGACTCTTTGGTCACTGCATATGAACTCTCCTTTGTTTTTATTCAAGCAATTAAGAACTATTAAAACATAAATTGTAAAAAAAAAAAAATATTCTGTTTAACAATATTTAACTACTAGATTCATATTTTTAAAAGTATTACCCCTTTATATCTCATAAAAAGCAATGCAAACCTAGAAGGCAAAAAACAAATTTGAGTTTACTTATATTATACACAAAAATTGAATTCCCTTTTAATAGATGATCATTAATTGATTTAAGTTCACAGATATCTTAAAATGTTATACCTGGAAACTTGTAAGTTGAAGATTAAGCAGGCATCAGTGTTTAGTAACAAAATCTAGCACATCTACTTTGTAGGTACATGCACAGCATATAAAAGGTATTAGCCTCAAATCTGTTTATCTTCAGATGGTGTTCATGGCTCATGCCCACTGAAATCTAAGGTAAAAGAAAGCATGCACTTTTGGGGGCATGGTATTTTGTGTGCAAATTATTTTCAGCTGGATCCTTCAGTAAACCATCTTTGGGAAGGAAATGTTGGAAAGTGTTTTTTGATAAAAGAAGTATTGGGTTAGGCAAAAAGTTTGTTCGTGTTTTTCATGCTATCTTATGGAAAATATGAGCCAACTTTTTGGCCAACCCAATAAATTCAAAAATTGAAATGAGAATAAAAGAGAAAAGAAGTGTACATTGAATATTAGTGTTTTGGTCTCATTTTTTGTAAGTCAAACTATCTGGTTTCATTTTACCCATTGTAACAATGAGGAATTTGGATTAGAAGACTTTTAGATTCCTCTCCCAATTCAGTGTTTCTGATTCTGTGATTCCATATTCCCTTCCTAAAGTTATAACTTTGTTACAGTTGCTCTGCCTGCCATGTGGGGAAAGAGTATATAAAAGATCTCAGGTACTCAGGTACCAAATAACAACAGTATTTATCAACTGTTTATTCTCTCTTTTCAGGTCTTCATGCTATGAAAACAGGGGGCTTGGGTCAGGTTAGTAATTTCACTTTTGATCAGTAACCTCTGTGTTTATTCAGAATTAACTCTTTTCTATAAAACTCATCTCTTGATTTCTTTGCTTTTTTTTTCCGTCTGCTCCTAATATAACTGAATGTGTTGCATGGCTAAATATGTCTAGGAAGAAAGGATGATGTATAAGGTTTTAAAACAATAACTTTTCAAACCAATTGTATTGAATAGATATTCATTTAAAGCCTCTTTATGTTCAGAGCATTTCGTGAGATATTTTAAGGCAGAAGTGATGAGAATCAATGCTGAATAAATTTATTTTAAAATAGAGTAGAATCTCAAATATGAATAGTATCAGTTTAAAATGCTAGTCACTTACCTATGTCATCACATTTGTCTAATACATATATATGAAAGATTAAAAGTGTTTATATAAATAATATAAAACCCCAAAGCAAATCCAAGACTGAGTTTCACAGTGCTGAAACCACACCATTTAGACTGGGACTTGAACCCATGGCCAAGACTTGAACCCTGCCAAAACCCAGACTGGGATTTAAATCCACTGTCTTTTAATAAAGGTCACACACCAGCAGGACCTAATTTTAGAATCTTGATGTCTCCTCACAGAAATAATTCAGTAAGACACAAAGTGACAGGTAAGAAGTGAATTTATTTAGAGAGACACAGATTCTACAGACAGAACACAGTCCATCTCAAAAGGCAATAATGGCCTGAGGAGAAACACATTCCACAGACAGTATGCGGGCCATCTCAGAAAGTAAGAGGCACCAAAATATGGGATGATTAGTTTTAATGGGCTGGGTAATTCCATAGGCCAATGGATGGGAGGATTATTGCAACCTTTGGGGGAAGGGGCAGAGTTTTCTAGGAATTAGGCCATGCCCATATTTTGGTCTTTTATGGTTAACCTCCAAACAGTCATGATGCCTACAGGGTATGTCATTTAGCATATGCTAATGTATTACAATGAGGCTCAAGGTCCACTGGAAGTGGAATCTTTAATCTTGGATGTCCTTTGTTCTGGCCAGTTTATGTCTGTCCTCAAGGGCTATGCCATTCTTTTAAAGATTGCTCCCTACCCCCTTCCCTCATTTCATTTTGACCATTAATACACTTAGTGCCCATATACTAACAGAAATGTAATAACTTTAATGCCCATATTACATCTAAGATCATATAAAGTTAGTAAATGATAATGCCATAATTTACTTTGTGAGGCAGTTGAGACAGTATAGGGTATCTAAATGTCATCATTTTCTTTTTAGACACTAATTTAGCAAAAATAAGTAACAGTGTCTACCAATTGATTTCTATATTTCTAAATGTTTAGAAAACAAGTTCACATGCACTCATAATTTATCATATACATCTTTAGCTTATGCTTTTTATGCTCTTAATACTGAGTTAAGACTACTAAGTAGACAGTAAAACCAAACCGTCCATTTCTAAGCTCCCTGCTTTGAAAAGGCACTGTAAAACTGGGCAAGAAAGAATGAAATACATAAAGTCTGTGGCAAGATTTTATATGTAATTGTCTTTTTTAAATTGCAGTGTTTTTAATCTGTATAATGTAAGATGGTATCTATTATAAAAATGTGCTTAACTATAATGCACAGAGTATATCCCTTCAGAGGCTTGCTTCA